>NC_067139.1:37131704-37342161 GCF_903995435.1 Acomys russatus
AAACAAGTCGGCTAACTTCCATTCCCAGCCTTTTCTCTTATTATGCAAATAACCCTACAAACTCCTTTCACGCTTTGGGTGAGAGATATTAACCGCCTGACCTTTGTCCTGACACCAGCTGGCAGCTGGCAGGAGGATGAACTGGAGGGACTGCCATGGTAAAACCACAGGGTGTGTGTGTGTGTGTGTGTGTGTGTGTGTGTGTGTGTGTGTGTGTGTGTGATACTGGTTAGCTGGAGAGAGCCCGCCAATACCCAGGGAAGGTGGGGCATTCCAGCTGGATTCATACCCCGAGCTTCAGGCTTTACCAGCTGTGTGACCTTGGGCAGCGTAGTTAAGAGAGGCCCCCAGTGTCCCTGATCTGTAGCATAGGCCAGGAGTATTAGATGCTATGGCATTTCACATCGCTTGGCCCCAAGTAAAGGTTCCCCACCAGGTCACTATTAACAGTGATGACAGGATGAGAAAACAGAAACCAGTGAGCTCACTATGCTGGTCCCTGGTCTTTAGTTTGAACATCATCTTCACTAGCTCCCACCATGTTTTCACCTCCTTTTAATCAGTTCCATGGGCTGGTTGTGTCCCCAGTGACCCCTACTGACCTCGCCCATCTGCTGACTCATATTCTTATGCCCAGACCCCTCAGTCACTCTAAGGACACTTCCTGGTACCTCAGAAGACACCCAGCCCTGCAGCCCCTTGCCCACCAACGTAGAGGACGCCCTCCTTGGTCTTCTCTGCGGCCTCGGTGACCCCCTGCTTGGTTTTCTCGGCTGCAGCCACAACGCCCTCCTTGGCCATGGACAGGCCCTTCATGAACACGTCCATCCTGGCGGCCTGGGGAGGGCGAATACACAAGTGCCGGGGCGCTGGTTCCCCACGCACCCTCACTCCAGCCCTCCCGGGGGACCTGGTGCCCCCTCCCTTTCTCCCTGAGAGTTGGCGCGCTTCTGGGCCTGGAGCCCCCTCCTACTCATTCCACCCCCAGCTCTAGGCCTCAGGGCCATGCTGCGGTGAGTCCTATCGTCCTTGAAACCCCGGGACGCGGGAGGGGCCACCACCTCGGTTATCCGGAGATCTGCAACCTGCAGGCCCGCAGAACCGGAAGCTAGGCTCGGAGCGAACATCGGGGCCTGTCTGTACACACGACAGTCACACAGTCTGCATACAAACGCACACCATGGGCATGCTCACGTGCACACACAGGACACCGGGAATTCAGAAGCGCATGGACACTCTGACATACGGGCACGGACACACGTCCGCACGTCCACCCAGACTGTAGCAATCAGAGGGGACAGACAAACGCATCCTGCAGTGCACCTGCCCGTGCCCGCTCAGTGCTTTCCATCTCTGTGCCCACGTTTCTCCCCAAGGCAGTCTCCGTCCCGGTTCTTACCTCCCTCTGGACTCCCAGTTCGCTCCCTATCCCTGTGCCTCACCTGGGTTTCGAGGCGGGCTGAGGGGGATGGAGCTGTGGTGGCGGTAGCGGCGGCTACAGCAAACAGACGCAGGGGCTGGGCTACGCCAGACAGGAGTAGGCTCGGGGCCAGTAGGGTCCGGCCGTAGTCAGGCGCTTGGGTCACCCTTCCTGAGCTAGAGTCCGGCCTTGGATGCGCTGCCACCAAGGATGCTACTTGCGCGCTCCGGCTCCGCTCCGCTACGGCTCCTGCTCCGGCGCTGCGGCAGCTCTGAGCTCAGCACCTCCCCCTGGTGGCCGCACCGCCCCCTCCGCCTGACTGACAGGGGGCGGGGAGGGTGACATCTCCCTAGAGCAGGAGAGCTTCCAGGGGGAGGGCCTCTGACGTGCAGCGGGGACCCTGGCTCTGGAGGCGCGTAGTCTTTGGGGAGTGTGGGAGGGGGCAATGCGGCGAGCGAGGAGTGAGGAAGAAACGATGCGGTTGGCCTGGGAGTTCAGACAGATTAGAATTCTAGTTGTGCTTGTCAGTAACTGTGGAATCTTGAACTGCTTAACTTTCCTTTTGAAATGCCAGTTTCCTTTTCTGTAGAACCATGCATGGAGTCAAAGCCTGTCTAGGCAGAGCTTAATGGGGTGGTGCAGGTTTGAGCGTGGAGACGGTGCTGTGAGAAAGAAAAAGCAAGGCTCTGATCTCAGGGAGATGCCGCGTGTACGGGCTCATGCCCAAGCGGAGATGAGAGGAAGGAAACAAATGTCTCCACACTTGAACCAAACAGGGTTATTTCAGCTTGTGAGAGGAGTTGGGAAGATAGTGGAAAGCCGATATACGAAGCAGGGCTTGAGGCAGGGTCAGTGGACAGCAAAGGCTTCTGTAGGGATAGATCCAGGAGAAGCAACAAGGTAGGCCACGACAAGTGAGGGTAAGATCCACAGAGTTGGACCCTCAAGTGCAAAGGCCCCAGGCACCACCTAGGCACAGCCTAGAAAGAGAGCTGAAGAAGACACAGACAAAAGCACCTTTGAATATGGTCATGGGAGGGGATCCCAGGTCTACAGTAGGATCTCAGCCAGGTCTATGAAAGAATGACGCCCATGCAGGTGTGGAATTCCACAAGAAAGGGCCCCCTGCCAGTTCAGGGAGTCAGGGAAAGAAGTAAAGAGGAGGCAGCACTTACTCTGGGGCTCAGGATAGGTAAGATTGTCCCTCCGGAACAAGATTGGAAGAGTGTTTTAAGCTGTGGATGTAACGCAGGCAGGCGAGGGCAGTGGGGACAGAAGGGCAAGGGAAGGTGTGCCAGCAGCAGTCAGGAGGGCGTGGGGGAGGCTGTGGTAGGACTGTAATTTGGCAGAGGCTTTGGGAAGGCCAGTTTGGCAGCGTTTCCTAGGAGTATGAATGCACACTCCTTTTGGATCAGCAGCTCCCCTTCCAGGAACTCACCCTGAGGATTCCTATTCATGTGTGCGCACACTGACACATGTGCAGGGGTGGTCATTATAAAATGCACTGACAAAGTTCTAAATGTCCTCATAGAGGTCTGGTGACTTCCTGATAGCATATCTTCCCAGTGGTACACTGGGTGTGGTTAGGAGCCGTGAGCAGAGCCCCCCATGTGCCAACACACTAATGAATCAAGACACGGTTCTAGTGAGAAGTGGGTGTAAGGATTGTAGTTGTTGAACAAACTAATTTTAATATGTAGAAAATTGTATTACACACATATTTAACATGTTATATATAAAACATATTTTCCTGTAAATCAATACATATTTATTATATAAGTATTAGTATATGTTAATATATAATATATATTTATCACATACTATATGTATTAAATACAGACATGTTCCATACAAATATACACATATAGTTGACTTTCCCTATCAAAGGGCTCTGCATCCTTGGATTCAACCAACAACTGACCAAGAAGACCAGCTGGAGAGATGGCTCAGTGACTAAGTGACTGTGCTGCCCTTCCAGAGGACCATAGTTCAATTCCCAACATCCACACCAGGCTGTTCACCACCAGCTCCAGGGGATCTCCTGGCCTCCACAGGCAGTGTGCTCATGTTCACAGACCCACACACATACATAATTTAAAATGTTTTTTAAAAATTCCAAATAAGAAGAAGCTTAGTGAAACCAAACACTATCTATGCTGAACACACACACAATCTTTTTGCCTGGAGTTCTATATCCAGTCTTAGAAGTTCTCCAGGATGATGAGAGTCTGCAGAAGGTGGGGTACAGCCTATATGCAATGTCACACTATTATACATGGGGGGCTTGGGCATCCACTGATTTTGGTACCTGTGGTGGGTCCTGGAAACAATCTCCAAGGCTACCAAGGGATGTCTGTACACAGTCATAGCAGAGAAACACAGAACTCTGTAATGACAGCCATAACGCTCCTAACTGAATTGCCCCTGGGAAGAGGGTGCAGAAAGGGACAGGCTAGAGATAGAGGCTTTTGTATCTTCACCTTTCTTTGTTGTGCTGTTTGATTATTTTCTCTAGCTTGGGAGACCCATGACCTCACAACACTGTAATTGCCTCTTCCTGCCTTTTGAGACTCACTACCTTCTGAGGCCTACCTCCTACCCCTCTACAAACAGACAAAGCCAACTTCTGCTCCCCCAGATTCCTTACCCACGTGGCTGGCACACACAGGGAGAGACTGGCCTGCAGTAGGGAATAATGCAGGGGTCTGTTCTGATGAGGAGGTGCAGAAGTGATGACAGCTCTTGCTAGTGACTGTGGGCGGCCAGGCCACTCTTCCTGGAGTGTCCAGCGCCAATGGAGTAAGCAACTGTCCAGAACACTGGTGTCTGGAAAGCCCTTGTGGCCTACTATGCAGTGGGCTCAGCATCACTCCAGGCTGCATGGTCTCTGTAACACTCTCTGCCTTCCCAGAGACAGAGATGCTTAGGGAGCTGGTCAGGGTTTTTGTGGCCTGTGCTCAGAACTCTGAATGCTGGTAAGATGAAGAGTGAAGGAAGATGGGTCAAGAGAGAGACCGAGGAAAAAGAAAGGACACAGACGTGAACAATTGTTTGTGCCTCTTACTGCAGGAAAGAGGAGACATGGAACAATTTTGTGGTTTTGTTGTTGTTTGTTTGTTTCCTTGTTTTGAGACAAAGTCTCACTATACAGCCCAGAATGGATCAAACTTGCAAAGATTGACCTGCCTCTGCCTCCTGAGTGCTGGGATTAAGGGGATGTACTATCATGCATGACTAAAATGTTACTTTTTAAATTAGTTTATTGTCATAGTCTTTCGTGGAGGGGAAGGCGTGGCAATGGGGCAAAAGAACGGTGGTGCTCAGCTCTCTCTCTCTCTCTCTCTCTCTCTCTCTCTCTCTCTCTCTCTCTCTAACTTAGCCCTGGATGCCAGCCCATCAAATGGTGCTGCATACATTTAAGTTGTATCTTTCTACCTTAGTTAACTAAATCTAGAAATTTCCTCACAGATGTGCTGAGAGGCTTGTCTCCTAGGTCATTCCAGAGTCTACCGGTTGACGGTATTGCTTACAAAGAAAGTCACTGGCATCTCTTCCTTTGCCGGTTGTTTCCTGCGTGTCTGCTGGGTGCTAGGTAGGTGAGCTTCAGTGGAGAATGATGAGATCAGTGGAGACACTTCTCTTCTGGAACGTAACATTCTGACGGAACAAAAGAGATTATAACAAGTGAACAGGGCCACAAATGGTACTGGGGTTGTGTTGTTCTTGCCAACATCAGTGGTGACACTCACCTTGCTAAATCTCCTGTCAACCTCCCTCAGCTCTGAGATTTTTCTAGAAGCCAAGCACTCTTCTACTGGAAGATTACAGACACTAAGAAAATTAAATTTGATAGGGCACGGGCATGTGTGTGTGTGTGTGTGTGTGTGTGTGTGTGTGTGTGTGTGTGTGTGTACTGTGGTAGCTGAGTTTACATCACACAGGAAGTCATGACTGAGCACACCTGAGAAGCAATGGGATGGGGAAGCACAGGCAGTTGAAGGACTGGCAGACAATGGCAGGCGGGGCGGGGGGGGGGCTGGGGGGGGCTGCCTATCTGCAGGGGATCTTGCTGTAGTCCAGGCTTTTCTGAATCTAGCTTTCCCCCTGAACATCCCTCCTAAGTGCTGGGGTCACAGGTCTGTACTGCTGTGGCTGATCTTCACGTTCATTTTATAATCGCTGCTATGCTGGGAGAAAAGGGCCCTTGGGCATGGGTGGCAGCTGGGTTCTGGCTCAGAGTCACCAGCAAACACCCAAGGATTTGTCACACAGGCAGCTGGATATGCTTTCCTGGATTTTAGGTCAGAGCCAGAGATATCACCATTTGTATGACACTGATGCCCAGGCCTCGGGGAGGCTGTCAAGGAATAAGTGGAGACAGAATGGAAAGGGTACCTAAGGAACCTTCCAGAGCAAAGAGGAGGTGGGAGGCTGTGCTCTCCAGAGAGCCTACACAGCAGCTGGCACAGAGGAGCTGGCGGCTTATGGTGTGGGACATAGCTCTCTAGGCAAGACGAGGCTGTCCTGGGTCTGCTTTTCCCCTCAGGGTATCCAGGCGTGTTACACACTGGGCAGGACTGGAAGGAGTGAAGCTTAGCCGGGTGGGTGGGGTGCAAGCAGGATCTCTGGTCCGTGTGAGTGCGGGAGAAACAGCCTTTTGGCTTTAAGTGTACAGCATTGGGTAGGTCTGAGAATGCTTCATTTGCATGAAGAAGAATTCTAGGTGCTATCTGGACATGTCATAAGGAGAGAGGAAGTTTAACCTGTTCATGAGTGGTGGAGGTGGTGGTCGCAAGCCTGAAGCAGGGCGGAAGCAGTTCTACTGCCGGTTTCAGGGTGAGTTTTCGGGGGTTTGGGTAGTTTCGACCTCATTCTTGCTTCTGACCGGTTCCCCTAGTTGCATGGCTTTCCCAGCCCCAGAGTACCACCCCCAATACTGTAAAGGTAACTTATTTTCCCGGCTCAATTGTTATCTGGGAGGCTTGTTGCCTCCTTCTGCTGACCTAGGCCTAGTCCTGGAAGCTTCTAGCCTCCCTACGATCTAACCTAGGCCTTGAATGTGTTCAGCCTCTGAGACTTACTGCTTAATAAGCTCACCCTTTCTTGTTCTTACTGAGCACTGGGCTGGCTGGCTCAACTCAGCTGTTCTGGCTCAAACTTTTCTCCCAGCTGATTTATTTAATCTGGCTTCTCTCTTGGCCTGGAATTGCTCTGCTTGGCCTCAAACTAACTCAGCAATCTGCTCTAATCTTCTGGTTTATTCTCATTTTCTGGCTCATTCCATCTTCACCTGAGTTGTCCTGGTAAAACTGCCTGCTCCCTCTGCCTTTTTTTTTTTTTTTTTTTTTCTTTGAGACAGGGTTTCTCTGTGTAGCCTTGACTAACCTGGACTTGCTTTGTAGACCAGGCTGGCATCGAACTCACAGCGATCCGCCTGCCTCTGCCTCCTGAGTGCTGGGATTAAAGACGTGCACCACCACCACCTGGCTCTCTCTGTCTCTTAAGTAGCTTCCCTTTCTTCTCTTTTCTGTCCTGAGAGTTGGACACATCCTATCCTGTCAAATCTTCTGATTCATCACTTTGTCTGCCACTCAATTAGATATTACTTTCAAACATGAGTGTTTCCTTCTACAAACTAATTTTACCTTCGTTTAGGATAAAAGGCATGTATCACCAGGCCGGGCATGGTGGTACATGGCTTTAATCCCAGCACTCAGGAGGCAGAGGCAGACAGATCGCTGTGAGTTCGAGGCCAGCCTGGTCTACAAAGTGAGTCTAACAGCCAAGGCTACACAGAGAAACCTTGTCTTGAAAAAACAAAACAAAAAAAAAACAAAGCAAAAAGGCATATATCACCATACCTGGATCTAAGCTTTTCTTTACCTGATACTTGCTCTGTGCCAGGCTAGCCTTGAACCCATATCTGTATGCCTCTGTCTCCTGGATTAAAGGTGTATTTGTATTCCAGCCAGATCACACAGACCTAGAAGATCTTTGGATGTGATCTCTTGCCAGAACAGCCATATTCTGAGTTAACATTCCTTTACACAAGAGCATCCCAAAGCCTGGGCCTACTAACTCTTCTGTATATAAGGACAGGTGGAAGGTCATCAATCACTCTCCCTGCTCTGTCCCCAGCTGCACACAGTCTTCTTACTTCTGGCGCACCTGTGTGTGAACCCTTCCATGATGTGGCTGTTTGGGGGTTATCCACCCTCCTGCAGGTAAGTCCAGTAAGCCCATTGGTTCATGAGCTGGACTAGGTAGAATTGTTTCTTTGGTCTGTCATGGGGTCTCTGTCTGTCAGGCTGTATGTGGGAGGAACAGTGTGCGTTATATTTGCTGAATGAATAGTCCACTAAGTGGTTCTTGGTGCTAAGAAGGATATAAAAAGAGAGATGAGTTGAAGAGTGCCTGGGGACAGCAAGCCTCTTTAGATGGGCTGGGCAGGAGGTGACAATTGAGCCAAGCTCTGGAGGACAAAGAGGGAAAACCAACTATCTAAAGAGATTTGGGTTGTAGGTGTAGCTCAGTGGATAGAGGGCTGGCTTAGCACACATGGGGACCAGGGGTTCATCTCTAGCACCTTATAAACTAGGGATAGTGGCACACACCTACAATCCCAGCACTCAGGTGGAGGCAGGAAGATCAGAATTTGGGGTCACCCTCAGCTACATAGCAAGTTTGAAGCTGAGGCCAGCATGGACGATAAGCGAGGGAGGAAGGGAGGGAGGGAGAGGAGGAGGGAGAGAAGTAATTTCAAAAGCAAAGGCTGAGGCAGAAATGAACTTGGCCTGTTGGAGGAGCAATGTGCACATGGACCTTATGAGGTGGGAATCCTGCTGGCCTCAAGTCTAAACTTTGGATCACACTCTGGTTGTGCAGGAAGGCCTTAAACAAAAAGTTAAACTATCAGATCAATATTTAGATGACCTCTCTGAGAACACAAAGAATGTTCTATAAGGAGGCAAGATTGGAAGCAAGGAGAGTGTTTGGAAAGACTCATGCATTGGCCAAGGCCAGAGCTGGTAGGGATTATTTGGAATGGGAACAGAGGGAGAGGAATAAGCAGACAGGAAAGTTTCGGAACAGGAAGTGGGGTTCACAGAAGAGCTTTTCTCCCTGTGAGATAGGAATGAATAAAAAGATGCAGACACCCCATCTCCAGAAAGCCTATACCCTACAACTGGAATGCTTCTGCTTGGAATAGTAGCAAAAACAGAAAAGCTGAAATAAAGACTCATGGGAAGCCATGTGCAGAGAGTTCTTTGGCTTTTTCTGATGAGGATGAGGCATGAGACGAGGAAAACGAAGTGACATCAATTTCAAGGAAAGAAACACAGAGAAAGAATCAAGCAAATTGCTTCTTTGGTCTACTGGGAAGAATTATCTGGCTGCAGATGACAAAGGCTACCTTCTGGGACGACCACTCACACGGGCACTGCCCCTTTCATAGAGCAACCAAAATGCACACTGAACCCCTGGCCATGAGCTGGCCTTGTAGTGGGAAGCAGGGGTCTTGCAATAACACAGGGTGTGCTCTGTGTGTGTGTGTGTGTGTGTGTGTGTGTGTGTTTGTGTGCATGTGCGTGCGTATGGGAAAACAACAACAAAGAGGAGATATCAACACTCAAATAAAAGGCCCCTCGGGCTCCTTGTACCAGGGGCTGGGAACAGAGATGCCTTGTAATCCTCCTCATGAACCTGAGGAGCAATCTGGAAGAAACTGCATTTGACGTTGCCAGGGGCACAGACATCTTCTACTACTATCCCTTTGGAACTGTGAAAGGCTTGCAAACTCTTCCCCTCGGTCTTAGCAATTCTGGCAGTTTTCTTAAGTCTCTAAGTTCCAGGCCCTCCTCTGTGTGAGAGGTAAAGTAGTCCCAGGACGCAGAGCCAATTCCAGGCAGCACTACAGAAACCCCACTGGTGCGCATCTCAAAACTCTCCCAAGTGACCTTGATGCCAAAGTGTAGTTGAGAGTTACTCAGACACATCTTTATGGATTTTTGTGGAGTTTGTGAACTTTACCGGATATTTTAAAGCTTACTTATACTTCAGAACTTGGCAGAGAGACCATGAATTGTTACAGGATATTTGATCACACTGTGAACCCCAAGATTGTGTTGTTTATTGGAAACCCTGTTTCTGGTTGTGGTGTGGCTCAGCTCTAGCACACACCTTTAATTGAAGAGTTTTCTGCTTGAATTAAATAAAGTTAACCATAGGTCAAGAGGCAGAACAAGCAACCAGCAGACAGCAAGTGAACACAGGAAAAAACCATAGAGAGTAAGAGGAAATCAGGAGGATGGATAGACACACAGGAAGTAGAAGGGAGGGACATTCAGTTTGAGGTTTTTTTGTTTTGTTTTGTTTTTGTTTTTTGTTTTTGGAGAGGGAATGCTTTCTTTTTCTTTTGGGACTTTGGCTGAGGAGGAAGGTCAGCAGGATGCTTTCTCTGCCTCTCTGAGCTAGCAGATTTTCACCCAGCATCTGGCTCTCAAGTCTTTATTGGTAAGATCAAACTATTGAGACTTTGTTAAAAACAACAATGAATGGCTCAGCAGGTAAAGGCACTGGCTGCCAAGCCTGATGACCTAAGTTTGATCCCTAGCATGGTAGAGAGAGAGAAATGACTACCACATGTTGTCCTCTGACCTCCACATGTGTTCTGTGGAATGCTCGCCCACTCACACTACTCTCCACAGGAAATAAATTAATAAATAAATGTAGGGCCAGTGAGCTGGCTCAGTGGAGAAAGATGCTTTCTTGCCTGACAACTTGACTTCAACCCTTGAAATCCCCATCCTGGAAAAAGAGAACTGACTCCACCAAGTTGTCCTGTGAGACACACACACACACACACACACACTGTTGTGTTGAATGAGAATGGCATCATAGGCTCATAAGTTTGAAGGTTTGGTCCCCAGTTAGTGGAATTGTTTGGGAAGGATTAGGAGGTGTGGCCTTGTGGAGTGGGTGTGGCCTTATTGGAAGATGTGTGTCACTGAGGTGGGGCTTTGCAGTTCCAAAAGTTCAGGCTGTTCCAGTACTCTCTCTTCCACTTCTGGCTTGTGGAGTAGGTGTAAGCTCTTGGCTACTGCTCCCGTACTGTGTGTGCCAGCCTGCTGCCACGTTCCCTGCTATGGTTAGCATGGACTCACCCTCTGAAACAATAAACCTCTATTAAATGCTTCCTTATATAAGCTGCCTTGGTCATGGTGTCTCTTCACAGTAATATAAAAGTAACACACACACACACGCACACGCACGTGCACACACAATCCTCATTTACAAACCATGACAAAGGCAAACTGACAAAGGATAAGGAACTAACTCTGTGAGAAACAGTGATCATAAAGGGACTAGAATACCAAATGGCTCAGGCTTTCTAAACAGATTGACCAAAAGCACAAATAACAAATAAAGTAAAAATTTTAAAAAGAGAGAGAGAGAAAATTCTGAGCAGGGCTGGGATCCAAGAGCCTCAGCTTATCCACCCCACTGACCTGCTCCAGGGGCGTAGGCTAGCTGACCTCGGCTAAGAGCCAGGTTCCCAGCAGGCCCAGGGCTTAATTTCAGTTCTCTCCTTAGTCACAACAATTCCAGGGGCTGCTCCAGGCTGGACAGTGTCCAGGGTGGTGTTATGCCTCGAAGCCACCCTGTGCCAGGAGAGAACCAGAGCTCTGATGCAGCTGAAACCATGGCCACCCCTGGAGACAGCTGCTCCCTTGGTCTATCGCATAAGGATCTGCAGCACGGTCCCTGCCTGGCCTCCTCCAGGGCTGCCTGTGCCGAGGCATTCCACAGTGCCCTTGAAGGGCTCTATCCCAGCCTTGAATTTGGGTCCTTACACTTGAGAGGAAGACAGCAGGCCTGTGATTGAGCCAGACTTCAGACCTGAGCCTTAGGGCTCTGGCAGCATCTACTTCCTGTCTCTGGGGATGTTTGCCCTGGGAACCCAGCCATAAAACTGAAAGCTGAGCAGCCACGTAGAGCTGAGGTTCCTGCTGACAGCTGCACTGGCTACACCGTGTGAGTGACAGATGCCCTCAGCCCCAAGTTGTGAGCCAGCCTAGCCTATCTTGCTTCAAAGCAGAGATGAGCTAACCCTACAGGCACTGCCCAAACTGCAGATCTGTGAGCATAATAAATGATTTTTAAACTGGGTGTGGTGGCGCACGCCTTTAATCCTAGCACTCGGGAGGCAGAGGCAGGCGGATCGCTGTGAGTTCGAGGCCAGCCTGGTTTACAAAGCGAGGTCAGGACAGCCAAGGCTATGCAGAGAAACCCTGTCTCAAAAAATAAAATAAAATAATAAAAAATAAAAAAATAAATGATTCTTACAATTGTAGGCCACTAAGACTAGCTGGGCTACATGGCAATAGGTAGGTGGATTGTTGATTTTCTCTCCCAATACTTATAGATTTATCAACTGACACACAGTAACATCCTGGTGGGTGTCCTCCCAAATTTTTTTCATGGTTACAGTCTCCTGCAGAAGCCTCAGAACCTGAATGAAATGATTAATTGCCCCACCCCCACCCCACCCTGGCCTCCCAACACACACACATCAGAGACAGGGTTTCTCTGGGTAGCCCTGGCTGTCCTGAAACTCACTCTTAGACCAGGCTGGCCTAGAACTCACAGAGATCCTCCTTCCTCTGCCTCCTGAGTTCTGGGAATTAAAGGCATGCCAACTTTGTGGTGGTTAATTCAGATTGTCTATTTAGTTGGATTAAAGGAGGCAGAGGCAGAGGCAGGAGTTCGAGGCCAGCCTGCTCTACAAAGCGAACCCACGACAGCCAAGGCTACACAGAGAAACCCTGTCTCAAAAAACAAACAAACAAATAAAAGCATCTATGCCAAGGGCTTTAGTGAGGTGCTCCTTTGGGTGTGTCAGTAAATTCATTTCCGGAGAAGACTAAGTGGGAAAGCCTGCCTGAGTATGGAGAGCACCGTTCTGTGGGCTAGGCTAGCATCACAGGCTGAAGAAAAAGGGTAAAGGAGAAAGCCAGCTGAGTATGTTTCCCTTTCTCTGCCTCCTGATCCATGAAAATAGGGACCGTGCTGTCCCAGACACAAAAGACCAGATCCCCTGAACTGTGAGCCAAATGAGCTAGTCAGAAATGCAAGTCTTTGGGTTGAGCCCAGACCCAAGAAACCAGAAAACTTGGGGGCAGGACTCAGTAGCCTTTAAAATAATTATTTTTAAAGTGTGTGTGTGTGTGTCTGTGTGTGTGTGTGTGTGTCTGCACCATTTATCATGTGGAGGTCAGAGGGCAACTTAAGGAAGCTGATTTTCTTTTACCATGTAGGTTGCAAGGATTGAACTCAGGTCCCCAGAATTGGTAGCGAGTGCCTTTACCTGCTGAGCTAGCCCCCCAGCAGCCCATTTTTACAAGCCTTGCAGCCAATTCTGATCCATGCATAAAAGGCCCACCCCATTGTAAGGCTCAGGTCAGATCCTAGACTTGATCTCCTCCCAGCCTGTGCTTCTGTGGACTGATGTTCTGTGCAGGTCACTGACAGAGCCTTGTTCCCACTAGACCCCAGCACAGAGGGTACATATTAAAGACAGAGAGACAAAACAAAACAAAACTGCTGGGGCTGGAACCCTGGGCTGTTTGTCTCCATCCACACACGGGTGCCCGTTCCTGCATGCCGGTACCCGGCCTTGTGCCCCAAGTAGCACAGTGTGGCTAGAGATGTGAGCTGACACCAGCACATTGTCAGCCTCCTGTTGAGCATCCTATCCTAGTCCTCTGTGAGAGGAGGTTGAGCAACTCTGAGATGATGGGAGGTTGCAAACCTTGGCTTCCTGTTCTCTTCCTAGTTGGTTTTCTCCCCTGCCCAGGGGGAGCTTTCACCTGATACCCATTGAGCGGGAGCCAGGCCTCACTCTCTGGATGTCACATTATGAGCCAGATTTTGACCTCCTGTTCTGCAGCCGGAGGGAAATGAGGTTCAGTCATGTGGGTCAGCATAGGGACTTAACGTGCTGGGTGACTTCTTGGCAGAAGGGAAGGAGGGCAGCCACATAAGGGACGGGGCCCTACAAAGTAGAGGGCCTCTGGCTACCAAACCCTCCAAGTTCTCAAGAAAAATAAGGCATGTGCCTTTTAATACAAAAGCCTCCCCAGTCTCTAAACATTAACAAATGGTTACCCTTCTGTTCTGAGGAGACAGGCTCTCTTTCAGCGCAGGCTGGCCTCAGACTCCCTCAGTACTTGAGACTGGCCTTGAACCCGTGATCCCCTTGCTTCTACCTCCTAGGTGCTAGGACTACAGGCATGTGCCACCCTGTCCAGTGGTTGCCTCTTCCCAAAACTCAGCTGCTTCTAGAGCCAGGTAAACACCACTGGATAACATCCAGGGCACAAACAGGGTGTGTGGGGGTGGGGTGTCTGTAAATGTTGCCACTCTGTCACCCTGATGTTTCAAATTCAGGCTTTCCTTAGTAGGTCTCTAAGATCGCTGTAAGAGCTCTTAGACCCCAAACGTTGACCCTGACTTCCAATTCTCTGAGTCCTGCTCACTGCCTGAGGGAAGGTTTTTCTTAACACAGCTGTGCAGGGTGATGAATGATTTACCTCTAACTGAAGGATTCTGGTAAGTCCCTGTCCCTCCCCCTAACCCCAACTCCTCCATCCACCTGTCTGCCCAGGTGGAACTGGGTTCTCTGGTGGGTTAAAAGCAAGGAGCTGTGGGCCTCTTAGTTGCTGGTGGAGTCCTGAGCCTTGTCATGGCCACTTTTGAGGCTGTGAGTCTATCCCATAGCCAGTGACTAGCTGGGGTGAAAAAAGTGGGGGACAGGGGTCAGCCAAGGCTTACAAATCACTTTAGGTTTTGTTTTTGTTTGGTTTTTGAGACAAGGCTTCTCCGTGTAGCCTTGGCTGTCCTGGAACTCACTGTGTTAGAACAAACAGGCCTCGAACTTGGAAGCCTGCCTCTGCTTCCCAAGTGCTGGACTTAAAGGTGTGTGGCACCACTGTCTGGCTACAGCTCACTCTCAGTCCTTTCTCTGGTCAGACAATCAAAGCTGAGGGCGAAGAGCTGAAGTGCGAGGAGGAGGTGGAGAAAGAAAAGCCACCAGAAGCAGTTGTGGAGATATTCCAAGAAGAAGCCAGAGACCTTCCTGGGTCTCCCAGCAGGAGGGACCACAGGGAACGCCCACTTGAGGTCCCTGAGGAGCTACACCCCTTGCAGTACAGGTAGGGAGGCCCCTGGGGGCACCTCCGTGACCCTTGGATCCTGCCTTCCACTTGGTGGACTTACCCCAGTGGAGATTGGAGGTTTAATACCCACTCAGCCAGCCTGTAGAGACAGTTGACTTCCCACACCTTGTGAGGACTGTGTTCCAGATCTTACCTCCTACTTTACAAACTTGTTAGCCCAGGCACTGCAGGCCTTGGACGTGTGGGGGCCTTGACCCTCCTCTCTCCTTCTTCCCAGATGGGTTCTGTGGTTCTTCAAGAACGACCGAAGCCGGGCCTGGCAGGACAACCTGCAGCTTGTTACCAAATTTAACACTGTGGAGGACTTCTGGGCGTGAGTGTCTGCCCTCAGGAGCTCTGAGTTGGGGGTCAAAAGCATCCTCACCTGCCACTTTCTCAGAGGCTTATCAACATTTACTGGGAGCTGGGGTTTGGTAGGTTCTAGCCAGATTGAAAACTTCCTAGGGTTTAGGGAGAATCTGGGGCCTGGGGAAAGCAGGAGTGAGGCCTGCTACCCTGGTTTTGTGGCTCTAACCAGGTTCCTACCTCTCTCTAGAAATTTGGCTTAGCCATGGTAAGGATTAGGTCACAACTTTGGCATGTGTGTGCCAAAGAGAGCTGAGAACCCACACTAACCCAGGAAGGAGGCCCAGCAGGAGTGTCCTAATGGTGTAGATAGACTTCTCCAGGCTTTCTTAGTTGGGACAGGTTCCCAGAGAAGGGATTCCAGGCAGCAGGGCCCTTGTGGTGTGTGTGTGTGTGTGTGTGTGTGTGTGTGTGTGTGTGTGTGTGTGTGTGTGTGTGTGTGTGTGTGTGTGTGTGTGTGTGTAGGGGGGTGGGAAGGCCCTGGGAAGAAAGGAAGTGGGTGGTGGGAAGTTAGGGTCAGGTGAACCACATGCTGCAAAGCCTCAGATCTCTGTGTGGGGGTGGGGGTCTTTCCAGGACGTACAGCCATGTCAAGCTGGCCAGTAAGCTCTCTTCGGGCTGTGACTATGCTGTGTTCAAGGTAGGCTCTGGTCAAGGCACTGAAGCCTGGGCTCTCCCCTCATGGGCAATGGGGCTGTGGGCCGCTATGGGCGCTTGAGTCTGGAGGGAAGAGGGCCTCAAGGATGCAGCCCAGGTTTTTGGCCTGATTTCTAAGCTAGCATGAACATCAAAATTGCACACGCTTACAGTTGGGATGGGGGTGGGGGGTGGGATGTGCGGGGGGATGCGGGATGGGGGGGCGTTCCTTATTATGCCCAGTCTCATCTTGGAGGTTCTGCCATCGGCTTGGCTTTGAGAGGTTTCTCCAGATGTCTTCTGCCCAGCAAGGTTTGGGGACCACACAGCCAAGCTGGAGTGTCTACCCTAGCCCACAGGAGTTCTGACCCCCAGGATTCAGTAAAGGTGACACAGATAAGGTTGCAAAAGGTGGCAACGGTGAGGCTCAGTGACCTGTGGGATCTTGGAAGGGGCCAGTGTGGGAAGCTGAGGGGATGCAGGTAAGAGGAAAGCAGGGCCTAGTTAAGGCTTGGGTGCAGCGCAGACAGGGCAGTATGCATAGGGAGCTTGGTGGCCACTTCCTTTAAACAAAGGGAGGCAGTTGATCTGCCCTTCCTCACAGGAAGGCATCCAGCCCATGTGGGAAGACAACAGAAACAAGCGGGGTGGCCGCTGGCTGCTCAGTCTTGCCAAGCAACAGCGCTACACGGAACTGGACCGCCTGTGGCTGGAGACAGTGAGTGGTGGGAGGGAGGTGGGAGGGGGCGCCAGGGTGGGCCTTGAGAAGGGCAGTGGCCTCCAAACTGATGGAGTGGCCTGCATCCGAGCTGGGACACTTACCGCTCCTTTTTGGGGCCCAGCTGCTGTGTCTGCTGGGGGACAGTTTTGAGAAACACGGCACAGAAGTGTGTGGAGCCGTTGTCAACATCCGCAGCAAGGGGGACAAGATTGCAGTGTGGACAAGTGAAGCAGAGAACCAAGAGGGGGTGCTGCACATTGGGTGAGGGCCCCCTCCACATGGTCCTGGGGGTGGGGGTGCTGCAAGGGAGACCTCTGGAACTGCCCATACTGCCTCTGACCTGTATAAAAGGAGCAGGAAATTTTTTTCTTTATTATGTATACAGTGTTTTGCAGGCATGTATCCCTGAAGCCAGAAGAGGGCACCTGATCTCACTGTAGATGGTTGTGAGCCACCATGTGGTTTCTGGGAATCGAACTCGGGACCTTTGGAAGAGCAGCAAGTGCTCTTAATCTCTGAGCCAGCTCTCCAGCCCCTAGGAGTAAGAATTTATACCCTAACCACAAAGGGTTCTACTATGGGTACTGGTCTCATGTCTGAGTAAAAACATGCAAGACAGGCGAGGCTGAAGCTGAACAAAAGAACTGTGCCTAGGTTATGTTTGCCATCTTTTGCTTTGTCCCCGACTCCAGGCATGTATACAAAGAGTGCCTGGGCCTCTCTACGAAGACCATCATTGGCTACCAAGCCCATGCAGACACTGCGGCCAAGAGCAACTCTTTAGCCAAGAACAAGTTTGTGGTGTGAGGCAGCTTCAGCCCGCATTCTTGAGGTCTTCCTCTTACTGTTGTTTGGCGTACAGGGAAGACTGCCCTGTGGATCCTGGGGCAGGGTTTGGGGTGGGGGCAGACAGCCTGGTTCTTTACCTGTCTTGGAACGCATACAAGCGCAGCCCATTAGATAAAGTCTCACTACGTTGCCCAGGTTGGCCTCTCGTTTCCGGGCTTAAGCCATCCTCCTGCTTTAGCCCATCTAACTGGGATTGCAGGAGCTCACCATTGTGCCTGGATTCGTAATATTTTTCTTTGACATTTGTTGGGCCCAGGCCTGGTGGTAGAAGGCCAGTACTTGTAAGCCACACTCAATCCCTAGCTCTGCATGTGGCCATTTGGCAAAGGCAGGGTGAAGCAAAGTCCCGGCTCAACCCTGCCAAATGAGGATGGGAGAATCCTGTCCCTGCCCGGGAAGGGGACTGACTGGCAGGCTCTTCTGTCTTGGGAGAAGGGCTCCAGGCCACTGATATCAGTTCTCCGTGAGCACTGCTTACCCCTCATCGGAATCGGATCTGTAGTTTCAGTGCTCATCACATTGGTCCCTTCCCTAGGCCAATTGTGACTTGCTGGTGCTTCCCCCCCCCCACCCGCCCACCCTACACCTCAGGTACTGGAGTGGGTTAGAGGGAAAACATGGCGTTTGTGTGAAGACAGATGGACACTAGGGCCTGAGAATGCCTGCACAGCCCTCTCACCTAAAGGCAGTCCCGTGGGTTCTGTGTCGTCTCCTGCCCTAGGAGGGGGCTGAGGTGGAGGAATGGCTAAACCTTAACACCATGAGGAAATTCTGGTGGTGGTTGGGCTCACCATGGTTTTGTTAGAAGGGGTCCACTTGAGGTTAATGATGCTTAAGGGTCCTTTTGCATTTGTCCTAAATACTTCGGAATAAACTTGGAATCTTAAGTATTTAAGAAGCAGGCTTCCCTGGATCGGTCCTGTCTTGCTTTAAAGGAATTCCTATGAGTCCCAGGTAGCAAGGAAACCAGAGAAAGCCCAAGTTGGTACGGGACAGGGGCTACCTTAGGAATAGGCAAACCAGAACAGGCATGGCACTCCAGCCCCAGATCTTCATGCATTCATATTCAACTCCACTGTGTTTTAGATGCATGGCTGTGTTCACTGGTCCTGCCATCCCCCACTGCTCATTCCTGGGGATTGACTCCACTAGTTCTTGAGCCTTTAGACTTGAGCCTTTAGATCTAGGGCCTTCACACTTGGGTCATCAGCGCTGCAGTTGGCTCATCTGGGGCCTCTGGAGGACTTGGGGAGCTTGCTGAGATGGGGGCGGGAGATAGGGAGTGAGAGCTCCTCAGAGGTGGAGTTGCAAGAGGTTGACTGTGGCTGAGGGTGTAGCCAACGCTTGGACAAGAAGCAAGGTCTTGGGGAGAAGCGAGACCCACTCCAGGGGAGGGGTATGGATGGGGGAGCGATGTGTGGGGTGTGGCTCCAAGGAAGCGGAACAAGGCTCAGAACTGATGCTGAGTAGGGTGGAGCTCCAGGACTGAGGCCAGTTGGGGGCGGAGTCTAGAGCGGATCGGAGGCGGGGCCAGAACAGGCTGGCTGGGAGCAGGGTCTTGGGCGGGGCATGGGCGCGGCTGCGGGAGGACGACTGCTTAGCATTGACGGAGCTTGAAAGGATTAAATCCGGCCAGGGGCGGAGTTGTGGGCATGGGCAGGGCTCCGGGAAAATGAACCTGGCTGGGGCAGGGCATGGGCGGAGCTTCAAGAAGATTGAGTTCTGCTGAGGAGGGGCGTGGACTGGCTCTGTGGGCGTGGCCAGACCGCTGTTGGGAGGCGGGGTCGGATCAGGGCACCGCACTCCGGGCGTGGCGGTCTGAGAACCGGAGGCGGTGCCAGGACGGGCGGGGCGGCCGGCTCGCTGTGTGGCCTTGGCCATGAAGCCACAGCCGCCCGGCTAGGCCTGGGGCGGCTCCAGGCCTGGGCCGGTCCTCCGGCTCCGGTTCGCGGGGCGGCGCGTGGCCGCTCACCATGCCCGGCAAGCACCAGCATTTCCAGGACCCTGAGGTCGGCTGCTGCGGGAAATACTTCCTGTTTGGTTTCAACATTGTCTTCTGGGTGAGCGCGGGGTCGGCTTCACTCCCTGCGCTGAGGATGGGGGCTAGGGAGTCTCAGTTTTTGATGAGGGAGACCGGGACTGTTCCTTTCCCCCTCCACCCCGATTCCCAGTCCCCAAGAACTACTCTGGAGAGCTACTGGGATTGCTGGGGGGCGGGACCCAGTCTCAGCAGGGGAGTGTTGAGTCTTTATAGCCCCAAGTTTGGATGAAAAAGGGGGCGGTGTTTGCCAGAAGACTGCAGGGGCGCGGTAGTTGCAGGACCAGCCCCGCCCCGCCTCCTGGCCACTCCAGCTCCCAGCGTGGTGCGTGAGGTTCGCCGAATCTACCTTACAGACGCTGAGAAGCTTGAGAGCCAGGAAGGCAGGAAGTGGCAAAAGCCAAGGCCTCTGCCTCCGCAGGGAGAGGAGCTCCAGTTGAGAGCTGGGAGCTGTCCCTTGGGAACAGAATTTAGCATTCCATAGCTGGCCGAGCAGAGGGCTCCCTCCCAGAGTGGCATCTGTGTCCTGGCCCTGCCAAGTCATCTTTCTTTTCTCCCTCCCCCATCCTATCGCCAAAGCGGGCTCTGCACGCTCTCCTTCACTCCAGGCCTTTCCAACTTGTATTCAGCAGGAACCAGTGGCTCTGTTCTCCACCCACGAGCTGCTTGCTGGTTTTGCCCTGTAGTGGGTGTCCTTGGATCTCAAAAGTCTTCTGTTCTGGAGAGAGTGGGCAGCTGCAGGGAGCATTGGCCGGAGTGTAGCCGGCCTTGTCCAGAGCTTTTGGGCAAGCCACCTTTATTCTCTGGACCTTAGCTTTCCAGCCTAGGCGGGATGGTATTGGAGTTCGTCCTTCTGTACTGTTAGGTTAAACAAGGGCTTTTGTTGTAGAGACAGAGTCTTAATCTGTAGCCCATCCTGGCCTGGTATTTGCTACAGTTTTCCTGTCTGAGCTTCCTGAGTGCTGGGATTACAAGTGTGATCTATCACACCCAGTTTCACTTTAAATGAGGCCCCTTCTAACTACCTTATTATTATCTGCAGTTTACAGATAGGGGACTGAAGGAATAGACACCAAGAGGTTAAAGTTATTCGTATAGAGTGACAGACGATTATCGGTGGGTGGAGCTAAGTCAGGGCAGCAAGCTCAGGTAACTCTGTGTGTGTGTGTGTGTGTGTGTGAGTGTGTGTGTGTGTGTGTGTGTGTGTGTGTGTGTACATGACAAGGTGGGCAGGGACAGGAGACTGAGGCTGTGTGTTTGGCCAGTAGGGGCAGTCAGGGCTTCAGTTGTAGCTGCAGGTGGGTGTATGGCAAGGTGACCCGGAGATGGGGAGGGGTCTGGGCCCTTGAATTCCTCATGTTCCACCTCCCAAGTGCTGGGATTATGGGTCTGTGCTTCTCTGCTTGGCTCTACCTGTGCCAGCTACAGACTCCTCAGCTGGGCAGCCTGTGCTCCCGATGTCACCTTAACCTTTCTCATTATCTGGCCTCGCTCCCTGGCTTGGAGAGGCCTGATTGTCAAGGCCAGCCAGCTTCTGGTCCCTGACCCCAGGCACACACCCCCCACCCACCACCCGTGCTTCCCTTCCCTGGCTGTACCCTCCCTGGAAATGCCTTCTTGTGCTGGGTATGGGGGTGTACAGCCAAATACCACATTGTCTTCCTCATCCCATCTGAGGTACCTCATGTTCGGACAAGAGACCAGCCAATGTTTTGTTTTCCCTAAACCCCTCCTTCTTCACCCCCGACCCCGTTCCTCCTCCCGCTCCTCAGTCTCCCTCTGCCCCACCTTTGCCCTCCACCCTGGGTTTCAACCTCAGCCTCCTCCCCTCCTCCTTCTCCACAGTCACTTTCATTTTCAGCTTGCATGGGACACTGGCATCTCACTGACGTCACGTCCACACCTCACCCCACCTTCTGTTTCAGACACCTCGGTGTCCCAAGCACTGCTAGCTCTACGAACACCTGAGAGAACGGGCCAGGGTGGCCCTCATGTTGCTTACCCCTGCACAGTGGAAATACTGAGCATAAGCAGACACCCAGGTGGCTAGAGAGGGTGGAAGGCGGCTGGGGTTTGAGTGGCAAGGAGGAGTGAGAGGGAGCAAAGGATTCCAGGTGGAGTGTCCAGAAAATTGCCTGTGGTCATTGTCAGGTACACAGTGAGTTGAAGGCTAGCCTTGGCTACACTGAGACCCTGTCTCAAAAACAACCCTCCCCCAAAAGGCACAAGAACCCATGAGGCCAGAGGCTTCTTGAGGCTGGCTGGGGCCTCCCAGCAGAATTACGCTCTATGTTGAGAGACCCCTTGAAGAGTGGAGGAAGGGGCTGATGTCCAGCCTGAGGCTTGAGGTGGCTTCAGGCCCTCCAGCTGCTCTGTGGGACTGAAAGGTGTCTGTGGTAGATGCACCACCAAGTCCCATTCACGGCCTTGGGGGTGTGGCGGTGGGGAGGGCTTCTCCCTCAGCTTCCTGATGGCCAAAGATGGGGGTGGGAGGTGGGGGTGTAAGGAAGAGCCCTGGTGCTGGTGTCCAGCCCTGAACAGGATCCTACTCCTTTTGCAGGTGCTGGGAGCCCTGTTCCTGGCCATTGGCCTCTGGGCTTGGGGTGAGAAGGTAAGAGAGTGGTGCTGCCCAGGGGGGAGGTGGAAGAGCAGACCCTCCCTCACACTTGCCTCCTCCCTGGTGCAGGGCGTTCTCTCCAACATCTCGGCGCTGACAGATCTAGGCGGTCTTGACCCTGTGTGGCTGTTTGTGGTGGTTGGGGGTGTCATGTCGGTGCTGGGCTTCGCCGGCTGCATTGGGGCCCTACGGGAAAACACCTTCCTGCTCAAGTTTGTAAGTCTCTCTCTCCCCCAGATCCACGGGCAATCCCTAACCTCTCCCCATTCAGTTCTTGCCTAGTCATGGTGACCAGACAAGAGACTGGTAGAACCATAGTCTTTTATCAACATAAAACAGTACTTAAGATTGGCTCTCAACATTGCAAATGCTGCGGTCCTTTAATACAGCTCTTCATGTTGTGGTGACTCCCAAGCCAGGCGTGGTGGCACACGCCTTGAATCCCAGCACTCGGGAACTGTGAGTTCGAGGCCAGCCAGGTCTACAACGTGAGTCCATGACAGCCAAGGCTACACAGAGAAACCTTGTCTCGAAAAACCAAGGGGGGAAATTTTCTGTTGCTACTTCATAACTGTAATTTCGCCATGGTTGTGAATGCTAGTGTAAATATCTGTGTTTCCTGGTGGCCTTATGTGACCCTTGTGAAAGGGTTTGACTTTCACAAGTTGAGAACCGCTGCCTTTGTACGAAAACAGTAGAACCAAGTCAGGTAAAAGTTCTCGATCTCAAAGACCTTATTAGCACTAAGGTGAACTCGATCAAATCAGTGGGGAGTGGATCGAAGTCCTGTGCTAGGGAAATGCAGCGGGGAAGAGGGCAGCTCAACTTTAAGGAAGACAGACGTTAGTGGTTGTTTTCAAGCAGTATAACCAAATGTCACCTGCTTTTCGTCACCGACTCCTGCTGGAGAAACTACTCAAGAGGTTAAGCACTAGTTGCTCTCCCAGCGCCCTCCGGAAGGCATACAACCATCCAAAACCTAGTTGCCAGGGCTCCGCAGGCACCAGTGTACATGCAAGCAAAACACTCGTGCCCGTAAAATCTCTCTCTTTATAGTAGGATGCTGAGTTTTAAAACCTGTCTCACTGCTTCCTAGCTGTGCTACTCCCTCTGAGCCTTAGTTTCCTCGTCTGAAGAGTACAGGTAATGGGCTGGAGAGATGGCTCAGAGCTTAGGAGCACTGACTGCTCTTCCAAAGGTCCTGAGTTCAATTCCCAGTGACCACATCGTGGCTCACAGCCATCTATAATGAGATCTGGTGCCCTTTATGGTGTGCAGGTGTACATGCAGGCAGAGCATTGTATAAAATAATAAATAAATGACTCTTTTTTAAAAAAAAAAAAAAAACAGTACTTAAAGGCAGAAAGGAAGCTCAGTGGTCCAGCATTCGCCTAGTACACACAGGCCTCTGGGGTCCATCCTGCAGGGCTGGGAGGGGGCAGCAGGCAACAGTAGAGGGTAGAGACTGGAGATGGTGGCTCCCTTGGGTCTTAGCAGTAGTGGGGAGACCTGCCCTGTCCACAGGAGCCATGCCTCTCTCCAGTGCCTACCATCTGTGTGTCCCCAACCCAGTTCTCTGTGTTCCTGGGCCT
Source organism: Acomys russatus (assembly GCF_903995435.1). Classification (NCBI taxonomy): domain Eukaryota; kingdom Metazoa; phylum Chordata; class Mammalia; order Rodentia; family Muridae; genus Acomys; species Acomys russatus. Next base: position 37,155,161 of record NC_067139.1, read on the forward strand.
CATCTTCTTCCTGGAGCTGGCGGCAGGCATCCTGGCCTTTGTCTTCAAGGACTGGATCCGAGACCAGCTTAATCTCTTCATCAACAGCAATGTCAAAGCCTACCGGGATGATATTGACCTCCAGAACCTTATTGACTTTGCTCAGGAATATGTGAGTATCCATCGAGGGCCCCATGCAAGGTGATGGGTACACGAGAGAGGAAGCAAGTTCTGTGTATGCGTGGACCGCTTCTCCTGCCCAGGCCAGCAGATGCCAGCGAAGGACCCCAGGAGAGCCGTTGGTTAGAAGCCAGCTCTGCTCATTCTCTGGGCTTCCTCGTGCCTATAGGGACACACACGTATGAAACCCTAGCCAGAGGAAGAAATGGAACATGCAGTGCAGGGCTTTCTTTCTACTCAGTCTGGGCTCAGAGTATCTGTTGAGGCTGTGTTACTGGGGCCCCTTGACTGTGCCCAAATTTTGTACAATATTAACCTGCCAGCTCTCTTCTCATTCAGCTGCTTAGGTTTGGTGACAGGGGCCACTCTTGAGAAATGCATTGCTGCATGGTTTTTGTCCCTGTGCAGACATCTGAGCAAAATCTAGCAACATAGTTACTTAGGTTCTTTTTTTTCAGTTTTATTTATTTTGTGTGTATGGATGTTTTGCCTGCACATATATATGTATGTGAACCATATGTGTAGCTGGTGCCCTAAGAAGCCAGAAAGGGCGTTGGATCCCTGGAGTCACAGACAGTTGTGGCTGCTGTGTTGGTGCTGGGAATTGAACCTGGGACTTCAGGAAGAGCAGCCAGTGCTCATAACTACCAGTCCATCTCTCCAGCCCAGCATAGTTGCTTATGTTCATCAAGCATCGTGGGCTCTGTCTATAATGGCAACTTCTGTACTTAATAGCCATGGAAACCATTACCACCTGGACATTCCAGTCCACACCCTGTCACACCCCGTCACACACCAAGATTAGGCGCTGGGGCTACAGAGCAGTTCTGTGGCCTGCAGTTCCTGTGCGCTTCCTTTCTCTGCTCAGTATGGAACTGGGACAGGCCTGGCATATGCCAGGGAGATTCAGTTTTTAAAATGTGCAGCCTGTTCTCTTCGTGATGGCGGTGTGGTGGGGAGATGATAGTAAAACATGCAGAACAGGGCATATGGAGGGCGGTGACACAGAGAGGCAGGAGGAGAGAATATCCTGTGGCTGAAAGAGGGAGGGAGGGGGAGGGAGTCTCCGAATGGTGACCTTGACGCCTCCCTGAGGAGGGGAAGGAGTGGGTGGGTGGAGGACAAGACAGTACTCCAGCAGGGGCAGCAGGCACTTAGCTGGGGCTGGGGCAGGTGCTGGCTCAGCTGTGTCTGAGACCTGCACACGCAGCCACGGGGCCAGGCATCAAGCCCCTGGCTCTGCTCACAGGGCCGGTGTCTGCCACTAGAGCCGAGTCTTGCTCATCCTGCATCTTTCCCAGACCTCTTAGCCAGCTTCTCAGCGGCTGGTGGAGCTTGCTTAGGGCTCTGCACTGTCACATGCTATTCCTCTCGCACTGCAGGCTTGGCCTTGCCATGGCCACATCTGGGAGGGCTAGCAAGCATGTTCTGGGGACGGGGAGGGGCTCCAGCGTGGTGCCAGCAGGCGTCTGTGGAGTGGCCTGGGATGGGAAAGGGGCAGGAAGGGAAAGCTGGCTGGGGTCCCTCTCCTGTCTCTGCATTGAGGTTTTGGCAAAATCTCTGGGGCGAGTGTGAAGACACCCAGGGCAGACCTGAGAGTCTGGAGTGCCTCTGTCTCCTCAAGGAGGTCCGTGAGGAAGCCACAGCCTTCAACCCAGTGTCTCTCCCCTCTCAGGGTCCCCCAACCACTCTGGTTCCTATGAGTTAGGCCTATTTGCTGGGGGAATGGAAATTCCCCTCCCAGCCAGCCAGCCCTCTCTTTCAGGTTTGCCCCAAACAGGGTGGGTGAGGCTCTCAGGTTGGGCCTGGTTGCCAGTGGTGTACCCCTTCACCCCCAGAATTCTTCTCTCCCAGTGGTCTTGCTGTGGAGCCCGAGGACCCAATGACTGGAACCTCAATATCTACTTCAACTGCACTGACTTGAACCCAAGCCGAGAGCGCTGTGGGGTGCCGTTTTCCTGCTGTGTTAGGGATCCTGCGGTGAGTGGGGCCCCCAGGAGGAGGCAGGCTCTCTTAGCAGTAGGAAGTGCATGGCAGTGTGCTCAGATGTCTATAAGCGAGTTGAGAAGTCTGGCAAAACCCAGGCTTCCATTTGCTTTTCTGTGAAGGAGGGGCCTTATCGACCATGGGTGTTCCCTTAGAATATTGCTAATGCCTGTCTCCCCACAGGAAGATGTCCTCAATACCCAGTGTGGCTATGACATCCGACTCAAGCTGGTGAGGGAGGTGGGGACATGGTTGAGGGTAGCCTGGAATACAAGGGTGACAAGGGGCCTCTCATACGCGCCTTTTGGAAGGTCTAAGGGCTTCTGTGAGGGTGGATCTGACCCTGGGTGGGTCTGAGGTGTTGGGTTGCTCATTTCTCCTCTGTGGAGCACCTGCTGTGGTTGGCATTTTGCTCTGGACCTCGGTGGATCCAGTGTTAATGCATTGTCTCTGCACTCAAAGAGTGGAGGAAGAAAACCAGTCAATTTGCAGACACACTAATACGGACAGTCATGAGACAGTTGGGCTGAGGACTTGGAAGGTAGATAGGTTGGGCTTGGGGTCAGGGGCACCCCTTCAAAGCAGACAGGTTGGGTTTGGGGTCAGGGGTACCCCTTCAGAGCAGACAGCCAAGCTAAGACCCAGAGGAGGAGGCATCTGTGCAAAGGCCCTATCTATGGCGGAATTCCAGGAGACAGACACTGCTGGGGAGGGCACTGGGGTAGGGATGGGCTTGGCAAGGTGCAAGAGGGAAGATCTGAGCTGAGGCCCACAGTGGCAGGCAGGCTGAGCCTGGTCCTCTGTGCCCTCAGGAGCTTGAACAGCAGGGCTCCATCTACACCAAAGGCTGTGTGGGCCAGTTTGAGAAGTGGCTGCAAGACAACCTGATTGTGGTGGCCGGGGTCTTGGTGGGCATCGCCCTCCTCCAGGTACAGCCTTGGCTCACACACCCACCTCCTGCTCGAAGCCGCCCGCTCTTCCTCACCTGCTCTCTGTCTTACAGATATTTGGCATCTGCTTGGCCCAGAACCTCGTGAGTGACATCAAGGCAGTGAAGGCCAACTGGTGAGGCTGCCAGGGGTGACGGCCACATGCCTGGCCTAATAGACCTCTCTAGTGGGGGTCTCCTAGGACACTCTGCTTTGCTCACAATGGCAAGGCCTGTGGGGCATCTGTTATGACCTGAGCCCTGAGGCTTTGTGAGCATGGTGCTTATTATCCCCGTGAGGAAGCCACTGAGGCTGTACTGATACTTGCCACAGGGCTGTGGGGTGTGTGTGTGTGTGTGTGTGTGTACACGCGTGTATGCTCATAAATGTGCCTGGAGTCATCACCCCAATACTGTGAGGTGGTGTTCCTTCCAGAGCTCTAGGGGAGATTCAGCCAGGAGGGTAGGGCACGCCCCTGTGTCCCCTGGTCTACTGTGCGATGCATCTGTGTGTGGCTTAGGAGCCTGCTGTCTCAGACCTCTCCATACTCGCCGTGACCTTGAGCCTGCCAGGAGCCCGCCTTGCCCTCAGTGTCACAGCCTCTGAAAGGAGTCCAAGAATTTTCTCTCTCTCTCGCTTGCCTCTCAGGATCACACATGGTGATGGCTACAAACTACTCAATAAACAACACTTTGAAAAACAGTGGGTTATGCTCACCATCTCTGAAGGTTCTGTTGGCCGCAGGGCCTCTACAGAGCTCTCCGGTGAGGGCCCTGGCCTGAACCCAGCCTCCCACCTAATTCTCATAGGTCTGGGTAGATGATGCACTTGAAACAACCTTTTAAATGTTTTTGTTGTTTTTGGTTTTTTTTTTGAGACAGGTTTTCTCTGTGTACCCCTGGCTGTCTTGGACTCACTTTGTAGACCAAGCTGGCCTTAAACTCACAGTGATCCACCTGCCTCTGCTTCCAAGTGCCACCATGCCCGACTTAAATGGGCTTTAAATGGGCCAAATCTCCTGCTTCTGAAAATGACTGGCCACACCAGATTTTGTTTTGTTTGTTTTTTGTTTTACGAGACAGGGTTTCTCTGTGTAGCCTTGGCTGTCCTGGACTCTTTTTGTATACCAGGCTGGCCTCGAACTCACAGTGATCCACCTGCTTCTGCCTCCCAAGTGCTGAGATTAAAGGTGTGCCCTGCCACCACCGGCCAACCCCACCAGCTTTTTAGTGTCCTAGTCATCTGCAGCGGGACATAGAGGCGTCCTACCTGATCTGTTCTATGTACCTGACCCCTGACATCTGAGATCTGACCTTTCCAACCTCTGTGGATTATTTCCGGTATACACCTCAAGGCTGCTAGGTCTCAGCCTCAAGAAAGACATAAAGAAATGAAGAAAGGGATCCTGGAGATCACTTCTAAGAGGACAGAGCCTGGTGGGTCCTAGCTGTGCCGGGGGGCTGAGGTGGGTATCAGAATGCCCGTGAAAGTGGATGGCGTGGTGGGAGGAGGGCAAGAGGATTGTACATTGGCAGTGCCTGGAAGCCCTGTCTTGTTATCCATGAGGGTATGTTTTAGAGTCCATCAGCGGTTGGTTCAGAACCCGGCCCCATGGCCTTCAGTGCTGCCTTGTGGCCACCAGAGGGCGCCTGGGCACCACGTTCTCTGCTTCTAGCTTTACAGCCTCACCTCAGTACCACCCCTGCTTTCCTTGAGTGGTTTGCAAACTTCTAAAGAAGCAAAGCAGCTCAGGCCTCGGCAATCTAGCTGCCTGAAGGGGTGGTATGTGTGAGGCGACCCTTCCCTGTGCTGGGCAGATGGAGGCCTGGGCTGGTTCAAAGGCTGCAGCTCTGGTGCGCTCTGCTCCCTCAGTGAGTGGAATAGAGATCTATTTTGCCTCGATTGGTACTGGAGACCAGACAGAGAAAGACATGGGTTCGGCGATGAGATACCTATGTGCCATCCGGGTGAGGACAACGACCTGCTTGGGAGCACAGTGGGAACTGTGTCAAGACAGGTCTTCACCCACAGGTGCTGGCTGCAGCGCAGGTGTAGCTGGTTGCTGTGGTGTGGGAATGCAGGGATGACACCAGGAATCTCAGCGAAGCTGGGAATCTGCAGGCTGTTGTAAGATAGCCAGATTTTACTTCAAACCTGCAGGCAGCACAGAGCCCAGGGCCCATCTTTGACTCCTGCGTCAGCATCACTCACAGTGGCCCTGACTCCTCAGCCATGTGGGGGTGCTGGGAGCTGCTGCCAGGCGGGCTGAATGGGCAGTGTGCCCCTGATCGTCTTGCCCCCGGCATAGGCCGTGCAGAGTTCTTGATGGTGTGCCCATGGGGGTTTGTACACTGCTATAAATACAGCTCAAAAAAGCATTGCTCTTCTCATTTCAGATGGCTTCATCTCTCCCTCAAAGCTTTGCAACACCCTTGTGAGTTGCAGTTTCTTTTTCTAATGAGGAACAGATTTAGAGAGGGAGGGGGCCACCGAGAGCGGTCAAGGCACACAGAGTCTACCGCCCCCTTGTGCTGGAGTTTGGAGTTACACTCCTTGACAGGTCTGGTGAGACCTCTACCAAACTAGCAACCAACGTGTAAAGTTACCGTTATCCCCCAAAAGTGAGACCAGAATCTTCTTAGGTGCTAGTGACACAGCGGGGGGTGGGGAGGGAGGCAAAGTGCCCACCCCACGCTGCCTCGTGGTAGAGACAGATGGCGAGGAGGCAAGCATTTTTGTTGGTAATATGTGTTCGAAAGAAGATGAGTGACAGCTGGAGGGCCTGGGAGGAGGGTTGGGAAGGGAGCCATTTCTGAAGAACACTGCTCTAGGTTTTGGCATCAGCTTTGGTAGGGTCTCCAATGCTGCGGTGGGCTTGCTGTGAGGGAGCTGGGATGGCTGGAAAGGTGGGAGGGGGTGAAGAGTGGAGAACACAGACATAGGAAGTGAAGGTGCCAGAATATTTAGAACCAAACTTGATGCGATGGTGTAGGAGTTGGGACCTGGGCCAGGCCCAGAGTTTTCCAAAGCTCATCCTGCTGCGAGATCTCCAGTTTTCCTTCCACTCATCCCCCCGCCCTCCCGCTTCAGTGCACCCTCCACCTGCCCACTGCTTATCACAAACACACCACCACCCACACCAGGAGGCCTGAGCCAGAGATTGGGGTTTCTGAGGCAGAGGCAGGCAGGGAGCAGTCGCTAGCCTTGTGAGGATGTACTGAGAAGCATGTGACTATCCCCGTGTCAGCTTCTTGCTCTGATGAAATGCCTCAGAAAAGAAGCAAAGGAAGAAAGGTTTCTTTTGGCTCATGGCTTCAGAGGGTCTGCTCCCCTGCCGCTTGACTCCATCCCACGGGCTTGTGGTGAGGTGGGACATAGTGCGAGGGGGCATGGCAGGATGGAACTGCTTGACTCATGGCAGCCAGAAAGCACAAGGGGCAGGGCCTGGGACAAGGCATAGCTCCCAGGGTCGTGCCCCAGGACCCACTCCCTCCAGCTTCTGCCTCCTTACCATCACCTCTTACCAGGTTATGAAGCCATTGATGAAGCCAGAGTCCTCACGAGCCTGTCATTTCCCAGAGGCCTTTATACACAGCTGCCTAAGAACCAAACCTTCAAATGCATGAGCCTCTGGGAGGATATCTCAGATCTAAACCATAAACCGCTTCTCAGTGCATTTTGGGGCTCATTAGAGACCCACTCCCCAGGCCCACAACAGTTCACGGAGCAGTCCTCTCTGTACCCACCAGTCACCACCCACAGAGGTGCCTTCCCAGATATGGAGAAAACACAAGACAACAGGCAGGGCTTGCATCGTGCATCCCTCTAGGTGGTCCATAGGGAGCAAGGCTACCTTCCTACTCTGTCAGGACGGAGTGCACATGAATAGCGCCAAGCTGGATGCCCCCCAGACCTCTAGTGCAGGTAGCTGGTATCTCCCCATCAGACTAGCCAGAGAAGTTGCTGTGACTCCTGATTACCCCGGGGCAGGTTAGCAGTGGGAAGCTTCGGGGGACAGAGCCCCTTCATCTCTGGGGAAGTTAATCAGATGGGATTGAAGGAAGGGTGTCCTAGGAAATGAAGTCCTTGGTGGCAGTCTCCCCAAATGACCACCAGAGGGCAGCAAAGTGCAAGCCTTGCAGCATAGTCCATCAACCAGGAGCGGGTGACAAGTGATCCCTTTGAATAGGCCAGGTATGTCACTATTCCAGGTCCATAAAGCCCCACCCTAGTGGAGCCAAGTTCTAGTCTTGCCGCCTTCTTCATTATCTCCTCTAGGGATGTGGAGTAACTGACAGACACCCCCAAGGATGCCTCTGCCAGTGCTTAAGGAGACTGCTGGATAGCATGGGAGAATGCATTGAAGAATTGAGACCAATGGTGGTGGTGGTGGGCGTCTGTGTGTGTGCGTGTGCGTGTGTGTGTGTGTGACATTTTTAGCAGGCTGAAGCAACAGGCTCCGCATGCACCTCCAATTGTTTAGGTAGGTTTGCTAAGCACCTACTGTGTGCTAGCAGTATTCTTGGCACGTGGAGTACAAAAGGGAAGCGATCCCTACAATTCTCGTGGAGGTATCCAGACCTGGGGTCAGCTGACTTTGCCTGCAAGGAGCCAAATATCCTGAGCCAGAGTCACATGGCCCCTCAGCCACTTAGTTCTGCTTTCATGACAGAAAACAGCTGAGACAGGATGTAAACAAATGTCAGTGGCCAGGTTCCAGGGCCATCATCTGCAGATACGGAAACTGGAATTTGATCAAATTTCCAGCTGTCATAAATCTTTGGCTTTCTTTTGATTTCTCTACCATTAAAACATAGAAAATTATCTTTAGCTCTGGAGCTGGCCTAACAGGCAGATTGGATTTGCCTTGCAGGCTGGCGTTTGCTGTCCCCTGGCCTGAGGACAGGAACAAAGCATCGCCACCAGGAAGCAAACTGTGGGAGCTACAGATGTAGCTGGTGGGTGGGACTTGGATGTCGTGGCATAGCATGAGCAAAGCTTTGGGTTTTCTTCCCAGCACCAATAAAGAAATGCAGTGGTTGGAACAGCCTCGCTATGAAGGCAAGATGTAGCAAAGACTCTTTAAATTTAATTTTAAGATATTTTCAATAGCACCGGTAAAACAGGGACTCCTTTTAGCTGAAAAACAAAAACAAAACAAAAACAAATGAAACTAAAGTCTCTTAGGTCCCCTCTGGTCTCCAGCCCCCTAACCCAAGGCTGTGCAGTCAACCCACAGCAACCATGCGATATCTACTGTGCTCATGCCCCTGCATAAAATGGCCATCTCTGCACAGAGCCTACAGATGTCCTCCTTGACCCTTTTTTTTCTTTCTAAATGTGCATGGGTGTTTTGCCTGGTGCCTGCAGAGGCCAGAAGAGGATGTCAGATTCCTCTGAGACTGGAGTTACAGATGGTTGTGAGCCACCACATGAGTGCTGGGAGTTGAACCTAGGTCCCCTACAAGAGTGGCCAACGCTTTTAACTTCTGACCCACTTCTCTAGCATAGTTTATAAATTCACTTTAACTGATACATAAAGGCATGAAAGTTGTATACAGTAGTGGAGTGCTATGTAATGTTTAAATTTTTAAATTAGATTTTTACATTTTGTTTTACGTGTGATTATTTTGTCCATGTGTGTATATGTACACATGTGTGTGCTTGGTGCCTGTGGCAGTCAGAGGAGGTACTAAATCCCCTGGAACTGGAGTTATGGATGGTTGTGAACCACCATGTAGGTGCTGGGAACCGAACCTGGGTCCTCTGCAAGACCAACAAGTGCTCTTAGCCCACTTGGTCATCTCTCCAGTCCCAGCAGTGTTTTGATGCATATATACATTACACTGAATGTTTAAGGATTAGCATATTTGTTTCTTCAAATAGTTGTCATTTATTTATGCTGAAAAATTTCAAAACCCTCTTTTCTAAGTTTAAAAAAGACATTGTTATTATTATTATTATTATTATTATTATTATTATTATAGATATTTTTATTCCTTCAATTTTTATTTTCAGGGGTGACTGAAATAAAAAATATAATTGAGTCCCATCATTACTATCATTATGGAAATGTATTTAGGAGAAAACTGGTCAGATGCATATTATTGCTTCCCACTTTTCAACTGGTCATAGCTGCCACTGATAAAAAAGACACGCCCAGAGAATCTGTCCAGAATGTTCAAGATACAGTATATCATACAACATGCCTGTTCTCGGGGAGAACACCTAGGACGTAATTATGTGTGCTTCTCGATCTCATCATACAAGACAAGCACAAAGGCACCGCCCATGCCTCTGAGAACGTTGGACCACACGCCCTGGAGAAGAGCCTCGCCTCCTTCATCACGAGTGATCTTCCGCCAGCAGTCAAGCGTGCCTGTATATATGACATCTGTCCTTTGTGTCCTGATTGCACCATCATACGACAACGAACCGTGTCAGAAGGGCAGGAAATCAGGGCGACAACAGCAGTGACAGACTGATGGAGACCTGAGTATTCTTGGGATCTGGAAGCATTCCCTTTGTGGTGTCATAGGTACCAAAGTAGGCAGCTCGGTAGATGATAATGCCCTGTACTTGACACATTAAAGCCTGGGAACAGGCCCTTAATCCCATCAGATTTGTAGATCTTAACCAGGCAGTCGCTAAGACCTTTGAATTCTCTTTCAGTTCCAGCTTTGCCCACATTAGCTGTTAGAAAGTTGCGGGCAAAATCAAGAGGGTGCACAAAGCACAGGGATGTGGCCCCAGCGCACCACCTGATGCCAGGTTCCCTGCAAAGTAGTGCGCCAAAACTGGGTCCTCTTGTCCACACCACCCAGAAAGATCTGCTTGTATTTATCTTTGAAGACAAAGTTGGAGAGCCTGGTGGGGATATGTCTGATGACATTGGCCAGGTTACCATGCCGAAGGACAGGACTCCCTGTTCCTTGGGGACATGAACCACGCAGTCTATGATGCCTGTGTATTGTCTATCTGCCATAATTTGCTTGCTGGCATGCTGCGCCTGTAGCAGCAGCTTGACCAGCTCTATGGGTGCTACTGCCGTCTTGGAGATGGCTGCAGCCACTCCACCAGCCAAGAAGTCCTTGGTGAAGGACACAGCAGCATCTGTCATGTTGAAAGAAAAAAGAAAGAGGCAGGCAACTGTGGGACAGGACTGGCTTGACAACTGCCTTTGACTCCTCGACTCTTCATTCTTATTGTTTTAATGTGTGTGTGTGTGTGTGTGTGAGAGAGAGAGAGAGAGAGAGACAGAGACAGAGACAGAGACAGAGAGACAGAGAGCGCGTTCATGGGCACACGCGCGCGCGCACACACACACACACACACACACACACACACACACACACACGCACACACACACACACACACGCCTCTGCATGCCCATGAGGGTCTGAAGAGAGTAGCAGATCTTCTGGAGTTGGAGTTACAGGCAGTGAGCTGCCCAGTGTGAAAGCTGGGACCTGAACTCAGGTCCTCGGGAAGAGCAGAGTGCTAGTGAGGCTTTTGTTTTTGGTATCAAACTATAAACAAAGCAGCTTGGGGAAGGAAGGGTTTCTTTGGCTTACAGTGTGAAGCCCATGGCCCAGGGAAGCCAGGGCAGGAACTCAAGGCCGGAAGCTGGAGGCAGGACTGCAGCAGAGACCACAAAGCAAACGCTACTTAATGGATTAATGGCTATGGCTCACTCAGCCTCATTTCACCTTTTCTTTCTTTCTTTCTTCTTTCCTTCCTTTCTTTTTTTTGAGACACAGACTCTGTGTAGCCCTGGCTGTCCTGAAACTCACTCTGTAGACCTGTAGACCAGGCTGGCCTCAAATTCAGAGATCTGCCTGCCCTTGCCTCCTGAAATCTGGGATGAAAGGTGTGTGCCATCACCGCCTGTCATCTTATTTTCCTATACAGCCCAGGACCACCTGCCCAGGCGTGGCGCCACGCACAGTGAGCTGGACCCATCCACACTAATCATTAATTAGGAAGATGCCCAGCAGAAACGCCCACAGGCCAATCTAGTGGAAGCATCTCCTCAGCTGAGGCTCCCTATTCGGGAATTAAATATTTGTGTCAAGCTGACAAAAACTCGCCGGCACAAGCAGCAAGCACTCCAGGCCACTGAGCAGTCTCTCCAGCACATCCCGAGGCTTGTGAGATGTGACCGCGCTGTGTAGAACTCCCCACTCCTATATAATTATAGCCTGTACCATTCATCAACCACTCTCCACCACCCTCTCCTGACTCTCTCAGGCTCTGGGAATCACCCATCTCCACACCCAGGGCATGAGCGTTTTTTAAATCTCCACACTGGAGTGTAATCATGTGATACTTGTCTTTTTTTTTTTTTTTTACTGGCTTATTTCACTTAATGTAATAACAGCCTGCAGCTCCATCCATGTTGCTACAAACAAAAGGGCTTAATTCTATTTCCCATGCTACATCAGTAAATACTCTAAATTTAATTATTTTAAAAGATTTGTTACCCAGGAAGTGGTGGCGCACACCTTTAATCCCAGCACTCGGGAGGCAAAGGCAGTCGGATCTTTGTGAGTCCAAGGCCAGCTGGGACTACAGAGTGAGTCCAAGACAGCCATGGCTAGACACAGAGAAATCCTGACTCAAAAAAAAAGAAACAAAAAAATTTGTTCACTTTATTTTATATGTATTGGCATTTTGCCTGTATGTATGTGCACCATGTGCCCGCAGTGCCCATGGAAGCCAGAAGAGGGTGTCAGAGTGCCTGGAACTGGAGTTACAGACAACCTGAGCCGCCATGTGAGTGCTGAGAATTGAACCCTGGGTCCTCTGTGAGAGCAGCAAGTGCTCCTAACCACGGAGCCATCTCTCCAGTTCCTCCCTTATATTTTTAAATCATCATCTCTAAACTACTTAGGATATAAAATAGATGCAGATTCTATGCAACGATTGCTTTGCTTGATGAATCATGAGAAGGAAAAAAGTCTGCATAGGACTGGCGGATAGCTCAATGGGTAAGGGCGCTTGCTGTCAAGCCTGATGACCTGAGTTCGATTCCTGGAGCCCCCATGATGACAGGAGCAAATTGACTCCTGAAAACTGTACTCTGACATCCACACACATGTACACAGCCCCCTCTCTCCCTGCCACTAAATAAATAATAATTTTTAAAAAGAGAAGAAAGTAACTTCAGGGCAGATGCAGCCACCACTGGCCTGACTTCGGGGCTCATGTTGGCAGCAGGGTAATAATAGTCTCACCTGTGATTGGCTGAACCCTTAAATGTAGACCCTGAGGATTCAAGTGCCCAGGGCCACCTATAGCTCTTGGCAGGCCTTTCACATGCTTTAAATTTTGAATTCATTTTATGCACCCATAGGGAATGCCTAATATCACTTCCTGTATGCTATAAATGGCAGGACACTGTCCGCAGTTCACTGCCACCTGCTTTTGGCCCCTTTCCCCGCCTCCCCATCCTTTCTCCCTCTACCCTATCCCCACATGGTGTGTGGCCAGCTGTTGGTGGCCCCTCAGCAGGCTTTGTCTCTCAGCCAATGGCAGGGCTGAGCTCTTCCAGCCTGGGGCTCTTTCCACTAGATTGGTCTGGAGGGGGGTGTGGTCAAGCCTTCTCATCTCCCAGGACACCCCACCCTCCCCCTTCCCCTTCCCCCAGCCACAGACAGCCTGTAGCAATCATTGATTCACTGGGAAGGGAGATGAAGACAGGAGAGAGAGGTGGCCCTAAGTCTTTGCTGATGGCAAAGGTGATTCCAGCAAAGGCCACCTGGGGTCTCATTTCTGCTTCTCACTCTGACATCTGGCCGCCATTATAAAATCTGAGCCCCGAAGAATGTGCAACACACACAGTTAACCCAAAGGCTCTTGCCGCAGTAATGTCTCCTGTCTTCTTTGTGGATATACCAAGATGGTGACATCACTACCCTGCATGCAGAGGGACATATGCTGCGGTCCAAGTGTCACTGGAGGTTTCCTTGGGTGTCCAGAGGCTTGGACACATCTGTATACCTGGGCCCTGCTTGCAGGGTTGACTCTCTATCTGGAGGAAGGCTGCTGGCAGGGAGACCAGCCCTTCCCAGGCCATGCCAGCACACCCATCTTTCTCTGAGAGAAATGCACCATAACCATCCTAGACCTGGAACTCAGAGGTGGTGTTGTCCTCCCCCCCACCACATCCCCCATCCCTGGGAGATCACAATTAGGTAGGACACAGACTCATTGCTAGTTTTTAGGAGTGATCTATGATTTGTCCAAGTAAGTGGTGTTCTGGTGGCCAAAACCCCAGAAACTACATGAAAAGCACACCTTTCCTTGCTGTCTTCTAGTCTTCCGGTCAGGGGGGTGGTATGTGGGATGGGTGTCGCGACTGTCACCAGCTACTTACTAGAAAGCAAATCTCAAGGACTGAAGCAAGCCAGACCCGCACCCTTACTGCGGATTTCGCTCTGCCCACTGGCCCTGGGGATATGTGGAGATGTTCCAGATCCCTCAAGCAACAGCAAACAGACAACAACGAGACCCTGGCTGTACTCTATGAGGACCGTTTCTCACAGCGTTCTCCTTGCATCAACTGATGGGCCCGGCACAACTCAACCACACAAGGAGATGTTTCCCATCTGCCCCTTGATGCAGGGGTCCACACAGGCCAGCTGCCCACTGGTTCCTTCAAGTTGCACCCTAAGGGTGAGTACTGGCAGCTATCATCCTTGCACACCTATTTTACGCCTATAAAATGAATGCTTGGAAGTGAATTGCTAGGATTTTAAAAATTAACATAACTGCCTTACCCTCTGAAGAAGTCATGGCCCGTTTTCAGTCCCACCAATAATACAAGGGGGATACCTTGCCCTGCCACTAGTGGCCTTTGTCTGTCCATTTCATCTTTGCCAGTGTGATAGGAGAAAGCCATCTTTCTCATAGCTTTACTCCCCCTGTGAGCATGGCTGAGTTGTTTGTTGTTGTTGTTGTTTTGGTACAGCTCTATGGGAAGTGGCACAACCAGAATGCCACCATGGGAGGCCCCAGGGCAGGGGAGCCCAACACTGCAGTGCTGTTTCTGTCTGGCAGAAGGTTTCAGGGTGCCGAAGTCCTTGTTGTAGTGGGGGACAGATGCAGGGAGGGCACTGCTGGCAGAGGGGACGGCCTGAGCAGAGGCGCACGGGGTGGGGGATAGGGATGGCTGCCCATCCTCTCTTCACTGTTTGCTTCTGAGTCCCTGCCACCCAACCCAGCTCTGCCAGGCTGCTTCCTCTTTGCTGCCTCACAGCTGGAGTTACAGTGCGATGCCAGACAGAGAGGGGCATTCCCCACAACTCAAAGGAGGCATCTTGTAGAGGGATCCTACCCCAAAGACTACAGTGAGGAAGCCGGGGTGGGGGGGGTGGGGTGTCGGGGGAGGCTCTCTGCCTCCCTTGACCTTCCTTGCTCCTCCCACCCTGCTCCACCAGCCAGGAGCGTACATCCTCATTAACACGGTTCAGTGGCCAGGCTGGTAATTGATCTCCCTCTGGCCCAGTGTGGACATCAGCTAATGGGGATGAATGGGGCGGGAGGTACCGTGAGGGATGATCACTTGGAGGCCCACACAGGGTGCAGAGGGAGGCAGGCAGGCAATGGAGATGCTGAGCTAGTCTGAATGTCTGCTGTCCACGGCTGCCTCTGCCCACCCTGCCCTCACCTTGGCTGCCTCTGCCCACCCTGCCCTCGCCTTGGCTGCCTCTGCCCACCCTGCCCTCAACCTGGCCCTACAGCAGGCAGGACAAGCTGATGGGTGGACAGAGTGAGTGGCTCTGGAATTCAGCTGCCGCTGGCCCCAGAGACCAAAGCCTTGTCCAGGAAGGGAGACTACAGTTCTCCAAAAGCCCTGGGGAGGTTATGAACACTGGAGTATCAAGGTTAGGTAGGCAATATCTCTAGTTACTCGCTGTGGGGACCCTCCAGAGTAGGACAGATATGGGGCAGACCTGCAACAAGGATTCATGATAAGACTCTTTTGTTTAGTCAGTCAACAAGTAATGAAGCGCTTACTGTGAGGCGGGCTCTGTGCGAGGCACTGGCGGACATGAGATAGCGGAGACCATCCTCTGTGGGAGGGGGAGAAAGGTGGCAATCAAGATTCAGGAGAGCGGAAGTGATGTTCAGTGATGGGTACTGTTCCCACCTACCCCTGGGAGAGGTGAACTTCAGGAGTTATGTGATCAAGAAAACAGGGTAAGCGAAGAAGACAGGCCTGAGGTGGTGATGGGCTGGGTACATCCAAGAAAACAGAGCAGGAGAAGTGTGTGTGCTGCGGGGAGCTACGACCCATGAGGAAGAGATAAGGCTAGGAACTGGTTGAAATAAAGCATGGAGATTCATGGTCAAGGCTGAAAGCTTGGTGGCAGGCCTAAGGGATCACATCCTTCTGCTGACATGACGCTGGCCAATCACAGCTGGGCCTGAAAACCTAGGGGAAGTTAGGCTTAGGAGACTAAGTGCCCTCCAGGGTTTTTGTTTGTTTGTTTGTTTAATTTTGTTTTTCAAGATAGAGTGTCTCTGTGTAGCCTTGGCTGTCCTGGACTCGCTTTGTAGACCAGGCTGGCCTCGAACTCACAGCGATTCGCCTGCCTCTGCCTCCCGAGTGCTGGGATTAAAGGTGTGCGCCACCACGCCTTGCTTTCCTGTTGTTTTAATTGAAAACCCCTGATCATTCTACTTTACCAGTAAAGACTCCAGAGCTGGATGCTGTGGTGAAAAACCTGCTAGCTCAGAGATGCCAAGAAAGGCCCCAGCTGACCTTCTTACTCAGCTCATGTCCCTAATGGAAAAGGTCCAAAAGGCTCACTAGCTCAGCTGGCAGCCCAGGAGGAAAAGGCCAAAAATCCCAAGGCCAAAGGCTTGCTAGCCCACGGCCCAAAAAGCCAAAAGCCAAGGAGCTGAGGAGCTCAAAAGCTAGAGAGCTAAGCTAAATTTGCAGGATCTTTGATCCCAACCTAAAGAGCTAAAGCGCCAAAGACGGCTTCTACTTCTCCACGCTGTCTTAAATACCTCCCAGCTCAAAGTCCTTCCTACTCTTTAATCCTGGTCAGCTGTTTTCTTGCTCCGCCTCTTGACCTAGGGTTAACTTTATTAAATCCTGTGTACAGATAGCTCTAGGATTACAAGTGTGTGTAAGGCTGGCTGAACCACACCTCAGTCACCTGTTCACAATAAACAGAAAGTTCTTGGATTAAAGGTGTGTGTTAGGGCTGAACCACAAGAAACAGGCATTTACAGTTCATAATCTCAGGGATCCCACTGAGCTCAAATATCCTGCAATACCCTCCCCGTCTGCAACGAGGACCTCAGCACCCCGAAACTGCCACTGTACCCCAAATGGTGAAGAAGAGACACCCAGGGACCTTTGGGATAGTCTCAGCCAGCTTTAAAGGTAAGAAGGGCCCCTCTGGTAGAAAAAGTCAGCTCATGGGCATGCACGGTACAGGCTTTCTGCCTTGTCCAGCCCTGCGCAGTCTCGTGAGCTTCACTCAGGCAATGCTTTGAACGGCTGGAGTGCCTATAATGTGTGTTAAAGAGGCCTGGTAAAGCCTCACACCAGAGCGGGGTGCAGTCAAGCAAGAGCATTCTAGAAATCTTTCAGGATCTCAGACATAAAAACCCACGTGTGTTTTTATGGGCAGTTTAAGTGATTTTCAAGGGGAATGTTGAGTGTTCTCTTGGTTTTTGCCATGTGCACTGATTTTGCTGCTGAATACCCATGCTGTACGCTGTTGTCATGGTTCTTGTGGGGCTAAGTGGTGCCTCAGGCCCATTGTGAGCAAGTGTTGGCAACCCAGGGAGAATGCGGTCCATGAAAGGATCATAGCCACTCATCGTCCGCTCTCACAACAAATGCTAACGCTTCCATATTCTTGCTTAGTTTGCCCCTCACCCCATGATGCCTGGTCCCTCCCTCCCTCCTTTTCCCAACCCCCAATTCCTCAGACAGAATCTTACTATGTAGCCCAGGCTGGCCTGGAACTCTGATCCCCTTGCTACAATCACAGGTGTGTGCCACTATGCCCAGCTTACTTTGGGGTTTGCAGCAGGTCTGTAGCTGTGACAGAGAACCACAGGGAATCAAAAGATTAGAATTTATTTGGCTCTTGGTTTTGGAGATTTCTGGCTAATGTCTCCTGGTTCCGCTGTTGCTGGCCTGAGATGAGGTGGACTATCTGGCCACGGGCACAAGTGATGGAGGAAGCTGCTTACTTTGTGACATCCTAGGAGTAGAGAAAGAGAGGAATGGTCCAGGGCCAAGACATGCTCTTCAGAGGCACACCCCAGTGACCTGCTTCCTCCAGAGGATTAACCATGGCCTTGGTCACCACCCGCCCAGTCCAAGCATCTCTAAGTGGTGCCCCCTGCTGGCGACATTGTACAGCTAGCCCGCAACCATCCTGCTCAAATGCTCCTTCCTGCCTCACACAGCGTCTGGCTGTCCTTTAGGATTCTCCATAGCCTCATCTAGACAAACTGACAGCCCAGTTGACCTTCTGTGTCAGTGGGCTCTGCATCTGTTAATTCACCTAGCCGTGGTGCAAACATTTTGAAAATATGTCTGCACTGAGCACAGGTAGATTTCCCCTGTCATTACTCTCTAAACAATATGGTGTGATAACTATCTACACAGCATTTGTTAAGTAATAACAGCTAACCTGGAGATGATTTAACATGTCTGTAGGTGTAACTGTCTGCGTGTGGAATGCCTCCCACAGGCTCGTGTGTGTGTGTGTGTGACTGCTTGGCCTCTAGCTGTGGTTCTGAGTTGAAAAGCTTTGAGCCCTGCCTGACAGGTCACTGGGGTGGCCTTGAACATGGTATTTACTTCTTGCTTTGGCCTGAGCATTCTGCCTCCTGATCTGCCGAACCGTATGCAGTCTCATGAGGCAGTTCACCCACCCACTCCTGCAGCAGCGGTGCCTCTCACATCGTCGCGGACTGATGCTCACTGAGCCAGAATGTATCTTTTCTACCTGCCAGTCACAGCACGTGGGGAGGAGAGGTGACAGGATCAGGAGCTTGAGGCCAGAATTGGCCACACAGGGAATGCAAGGCCAGCCTGAGCCACTTGAAACCCCATTAAAAAACAAAACAAAACAAAATAAAACAAAAATAGCAACAGCAAAATCCTTCCCCTCCTTAAAGTGCTTCTTAGTGACAGTGGATCAGTGAGAAAAGCCACACAGTATGGTCCTGGGCCAGCCATGATGGTGCGCAGGGGTAACTCTGTGGTCCTGGGCCAGCCCTGACGGTGCGCAGGGGTAACTCTGTGGCTTTGGAGTGTAGATCTTAGCAGATTTTGATCTAGAAAAGGCATTTGTTAAATTTCATCAAGTTATGATTTTTAGAGATCATCATTTCTTAGCAACCAAAAATAGAAAAGGATGCCCTTATCCTGGTAAAAGCCACCTAAGAGACATGGTGGAAGAGAAACCTGGTAAAAGGCAGCCAATAGCCATCTAGAACAAAACATTATTCTTTTTTTTTTTTCCCCTCACTATGTAGCTCTGGCTGTCTGGGATTAAAGGTGCGCTACTATGCCCGGCTCTCACCTTTATTCTTCACACGGGGACATTAGTAGAAGGATGTGGATTCAGATACTGACTCTCAGTACTTCATTGCCAATGTAATAACGTAAGAAAATAAATTAGAAGTATGAAGATTAGCAGGGAAAAGACCAGGACAGGAACTATTTTTCCCCTCATTTCCAACTCAGCCGATACCTAATGCTTATTAAACTGAGTAAAAATTCAGTGAGTCCATAAAGAACATTTGAAGCTTAAGCCTGAGAAAGCCCATGTATTTTACAGGTTCAAAAATGGGTTTGCCAGAGTGATGGGTGACACTGTTTCCTTAAGACCAGAGGGAGCCGGGGTGGGGTGGGGGCGCACGCCTTTAATCCCTGTACTAGGGAGGGAGAGGCAGGTGGATCGCTGTGAGTTCAAGGCCAGCCTGGTCCTCAAAGTGAGTCCAGGACAGCCAAGGCTACACAGAGAAACCCTGTCTCAAAAAAAAAAAAAAAAAAAAAAAAAAACCAACAAAACAAAACAAAACAAAAACCCCGAAACCAAACAAACAAAAAAACCCAAAACAAAACAAGACCAGAGGGAATGGGGTGTCAGAAAAGACTTAGGTTTCAAAGGAATTGGTGTTGGTCTAGAAGCAGATGAGATGTCAGGTCAGTGGAACCTCTGTGGTGAGGGAAAGAGAAGAAGACATCTGGCTTCTAGATTGGGAGCATGGATCTGGGGACACACTAGAAAGTGTGTTCTAGAGAGGAGGAGCGGCAGTCATCAGAGTTCTGGAGACTTTCTACTCACTTTCCTGAGTTATATGGAGCCAGAACATCCTACTGTTTTCTACAGGGCTTGAAGAGAGTCAATTTCCTGTCTCTCATCCATTTCCTGTCAGGTTTGGGTTCTCAGGGGTACCTGTGATGTGCACAGCCAAGTATCAGTGGCTCGTGGGTCAGCAAGTGTCAGGCATCGGCTGCTTTTGCCTGGTCCTCTGTCTCTTTCTCACTGTCTGGGTGTTCCTTGGTGGATCCCACCCATGCTCTCTCAGGGGAAAGTGCACAGAACCCAGGCTTGCAACAGTGTGTTCCAGCTGCCTGGCAGTGGAGAGCCGGCAAATGGCTGCTGCTCCAGGGTCCTTGGTGATAAACATATGCTCCTCCTTGAAGCTGCAGATCTGCCCACAACCGCTTTCCTGCCCATGGTCCTCTGCAAGAATGGCATAGGGAAGTACAAGGCCATCTTGGTGGCCACATGTGAGCCCTTAGATCTAGTCATATCTGATGTCAGAGCTGGTCCCAGCCCCTGCCCCCCAAGTTTTGATTAAAGGCCAAGAAGATGGCTCAATGGTTAAAGGCACTTGCCACCAAGCCTAAAGAGCTCAGCTTGGTTCCCAGAATCCACATGTTGGGATGAGATAGCCAACTCTGGAAAGCTGCCCTCTGCCCTCTATACACCCACTGTAGTGCCCATCCCCACCCAATAAATACATACACAAATATAAAAACAATAATTAGAAAGTGTCTGGATTGATGAAATAGGAAAATGCAAACAGAGCTTCCGAATGGATTAGAAGCTAGCCATCCCTGCCTCTTACCCTGTACACGAGGGATGAAGGCATAGCCAAGACTTCAACTAAGAGCTAGTTTTTGTAAAGTCAAAAATTTGAGGCATAACTTAGAAAGAGTAAAACGTACCCCATACTAAGCATGTATCTCAATGCGTGTTATAAATGCATCTGTTCCCACAGTAACCACCACCACAGTCAGGGTGGGGAACGTCCCGTCACCCAGCAGGTGCCCTGTGATTGCCCAGCAGAGCCTCTGCCCTTCCTCCCTTGCCATATGCCGTCAGGCTGCTTTCTGGTGATTCTGTTTTCTTTAGGATTTAATATGCAATTGAATCTCTATATCTGCCAGTTTCTCAGTCTCAGATTCAGCCAAGCAATCATCAAAGACCTTTAAAAAGTTGCACCATCCTGAACACATGCACACATCTTTTCACTTCCATTATCCTCTAAAGGATGCAGCTATTTGCACAACATGTACATCAGCTATTTGCACAACATGTACATCGAATCAGGGATTATGAGTTGTCTAGAAGTGACTGGAGCACAGGGGGAGGGCAGGAGTCAGTTCTGTGCAAATCCAGACCACTGTATAGGGAGTTAGAGCATCCTCCAATGTTGGTGTCTGTTGGGGAATGGAGGGATGGAACCAATCTGCCTTCATGGAGGGTCAACTGAGAAATTCATCCTCAGAATTTGGGGGTTCCATATTTTACATTTGCTTACTAGCAAAGAGGTATTTGTTACTCCGAATCAGTGTCTGCAGAGCTCCTGTGGTCCTCTGTGGCCATCTGTGGATGGCAATGTCAGTTGCCGCTAAGTGTATGTTTCCAGCCGTGCTTGAAACCAAACAATGTTCCACCTCTAAACAACAGCTCCAGGGGCTAGAGAGATGCTCAGTGGTTAAGAGCCCTTCAAACTCCTGCAGAGGACCTGGGTTGAAGTCCCTGTACCCACATCAGATGGTTCACAATTCTCTGTAACTCCAGTTCCAGGGGAGGACACCCTCTGCCTCCTGAGGCACCTTGCATGCATGTGGAACATGCAGCTTATGCAAGCAGACAAGACACATAAATATAAACAAATACATTGTTAAAACACAAAGAGTAGCTTTCAAGGGAATGATGACTTTATAAACCCGTGAACACTTAACTCCAAACAATGCCCACACCAAATGGGTGTCTCTTTCACAATTTACTTTGTGCTGCTTTTCAGCCTTTGCTGCTTATTCTTGGCAATTTCCCTATTTTAAATAGCCTGAAACATAAAGCAGAAATGCTGGTAAGTGTTCCTAATCACAAGAAAGTTGTGCCAGGTGGTGGTGGCGCATGCCTTTAATCTCAGCACTCGGAAGGCAGAGGCAGGCAGATCGCTGTGAGTTCAAGGCCAGCCTGGTCTACAAAGTGAGTCCAGGTCAGCCAGGGCTACACAGAGAAACCTTGTCTTGAAAAAAAAAAAAAAAAGAAAAGAAAAGAAAAGAAAAAAGAAGGTCGCTTTGTATCTCACAGAGGATATATATGTTAAATAAACCTCAAGCAGGTGTGACCCATGGTGCTTTGGAACACACGAGTTCAATGGCAAGTCTGTCTGTCTGTCTGTCTGTCTGTCTGTCTGTCTCCATCTCCGTGTCTCTCTCTCTCTCTCTCTCTTTCTCTCTCTCTCTCTCTCTCTCTCTCTCTCTCTCTCTCTCTCTCTCTCTCTCTCACACACACACACACACACATACACACACACACACACACACACACACAAAGTGCTGTACCCTTCAATAGAAAACACCACTAAGTTACATACTGATCAGTTGACAAAAACATAAACAGAGGCCTGTAGGAACCCAACCCCATCTTCTCTGCATGTACCTGCAATTTGTGACTCTGGGACTTCAAAGGCCATTATTACAAAAAGTGGGACATGACTACTCATGAATTCACCACTTGTGAGCTTCTGTGCTCTCATGATACTCTTGGGGTTGACTCTTGCTCTGAGGGGTCCCAGAGGTGTGGTGCTTTATTGGTAGTACCAGCCCTGTGGCGTGTTTTTTTATTCATCCACCCTCCGTGGAGCATTTGTGCTGTTTGGGCAATTACAAAAAGCTGCCATTAACTTTTGTGTACAAACCATTGTGTGGACATATGTTTTCACTTCTAGTCTGTGTATTTTTGTATTAGTAAATGAAGTATTTGTTTAATCCTTGTCACTGGGTGAAGTAGCCTCATTCAGTGTACAGGATGGAGCTTGGAGCTTTAGGGACACGCAGGATGTCACACGGCCCACAAGTGTCAGCAGGGTGACACCTGAGTGTCCTTGTTTGGTCAGCTCTGTAGTGACAAGGGAAGGGCTTTGGCTCTGTCAGTGTGCCTTGGCTGGTACTATGCTTTGAATGTGTCAGAAGTTTGTGTTGGAGCTTGGCTGCCAATGCCATGGTGTTGAGAAATGGCATCTTTGAGAAATGACTGGAGCATGGTGAATGTCCTTCTGGAAGGATTAGCCTGTCAGAGACGGGGCAGCAGAGGGGGGTAGCGGAAGGGGGGATAATCCAGGGAGAGGCTATCACCCTGTGGAGTGTCTGCGGAGAGGCTGTCACCCTGTGGGGTATCTACAGAGAGGCTGTCACCCTGTAGGGTATCTGCAGAGAGGCTGTCACTCTGTGGAGTATCTGTGGAGGGCCTGTTTTAACCAAATTGAACTCTGTCCCACTGTGTGATGCCTCCACTACATCATGATGGAACAAGGCCCTTGCTAGATGCCAGAGCCATGCTCTGGCACTTCCAGCTCTCAGAACTGTGAATAGACAAACGCTTTTCTGTATGAATCCCCTAGCCCACAGTATTCACTTATGGATAGGACAGTCAGTGTGCCGTTTCAGTCCTGCTAAGAACCACTCAGCTGTCCGGGTCTGCGTTTCCAGGCCTGCTGTAAGTCTGAGCAGCAGAGGCAGCCTGACTCACAGCCTCTGGAAGCTGGGTTGTGAGAGCATCGGTTCCATCTCCGAACGGCACCTTCTGTGCCAATGTGCGCACACAGCCGCCACCTGAAGATGCTCCACTCACGCCCACCCACATTCCCATGCCATAAGCACACAAACACCCGAAGGAAATTCAGAGTTATGGCCCTGGAGGATACAACTGTTGACATATGTGCTTTTGTTCATTTTCTGTGCTGTTTGCTACACAGATGAGAGCAAGCTCTGTACTAAATGGGATAACACTTGAGGCTGTCAGCTGGGCCACGAACGTGCATGCAAGTGCACATGCATGCTGTTTCACGTGGGAGCCAAAGGTTTGAGTGGTCTCAGGAACTATCCACTTTGGTTTTTGAGATGGGCCTTCACCCGGGCTTACAGATTTGGCCAAGTAGGCTGGACAATGGTCCCCTTGTCTACACTTCACCAGTATAGGGATTACATGCACGTATCACTTGTACAAGCACGCATTCCAGGTTTTTACATGGGCGCCAGGAGTTAAACTCAGAGTCTCGTACTTGCAATTACTTTGTCAATGGAGACATCTCAGACCTTGAGTCATTGTATTGAGGTGTGGTGGGGTTCTTTTGTAGTGGGCCGTGAGGTTTCATAAGGCCTCCTGAAGGGCCACATGTCAATTCTGCTAAATGACACATCTCTGCTTGGGGGGGGGGGGGGGGGTGGCTCGAGCCCTGAGCTAAAGTCTGACTCAGTGAGTAAAAACGGATGGCACAGACTCTAAATAGCCTGTGTGTGTCGTCCTCACCCTAGCTGTCTTACCAGGCTTGGCGTCCCAGCAGGCTCTCCGACACACTCTCAAAGCATCTGGAAGTTTCTCTGGCTTGCAGTCAGCTACCCTGCGTACGGTGGTTGACATTCCTCTCCCTCCTGGACTGGAATCTTCAGTGTCAGCTTGTCCCATGGAAAGTCCCTCTGCTCTCTGCCTCCTGCCGTTTTCCTAGCCCCAGGAGACTCCAAGAAGGAATTGGGAGCTTGGTATTGGTGCTCAGGAGGAGGCTGAGGTGTGGGGAGCAAGGGTGAGGCTCTGGGGCCCATCAGCGCTGCTTCACTGAATGTCACATATGAGCCAGACACTGATCCCAGTACTGCAGGAAAGAGGGATTTACTGCAAATGTAAAAGAAGAGAGATGGTGAGTGTCCCAGCTCAGCAGGTGACTCAGGGGGTCCCAATGCCTTGGGGTCCAGCTTAGGAGCAGGTCCATACTTTGTCACTTTCTGGCTAGAAACTTGGCCACCATAATTAAGCTCAATACCTTGAAGAAAAGTATGACAGTCAGGCCAGAATGGGGAACCCCAGGTTCAGGTCTTTAGACTCATTGTAAGTCAAGAATATTGCTCAGCGGAAACTGTACTAACTCCCCCAAACTCACAGAGCATCATGTATCACTCAGCCCATGTGCTGTCCTCAGAAGTGTTCATTAGCGTCGGTGGGCAAATCATTAGCATAAGCCTATTTAAAATAAAGTGCTGAACATCACAGGTAATTTATTGAACATCACGCTGAAAGTGAGAGACGGGACGGTTGTCTGGCTAGGCTCTTCCACCATTGTAAAACTGAAACATTCTAGGCTAAACCATTTGAAATAAAGGACCATCTGCCATGACAAGCTAAGAGGCAGGCAAATCTGCAGTGCTGCACTCGGATGAGAGACTGAAGACTGAAAGAGTGAAGGGCCCAGCCTGGCTTCCCTGGCCAGTGCTGGTGGCACCAGGGTGGAGCGCGGGGCTGCAGGACTAACACGGAGCCAGGGTGGCCTGTGGTAGGAGAGAAGTCCCAAGGTGCCACTTCCTTCCTGACGAGATGGAGGGAGTGAATGGAAGACAAAAGCCATATGTGTCCCTTGTTGGCTGAGCGTGGGGGTTGGCATCAGGCAAGTACACAGCAGGCTCCTGAGACAGTAGGCACCTGCACTGTAGCCCCTGAGGTTTAAGCAATGGAAGGCCTGGGTATGTCAGGCTCACAGGGGAGAGGCCTGACTCCTACCAGGCCCCACTGAGGACAGCCCAGTGTCTATGGGAAGGAGGACTGCATGCCTGTTCTTAAAAAGTACATGAAATGAGCCAGGCATGGTAGTGGCGCACGCCTTTAATCCCAGCACTCGGGAGGCAGAGGCAGGCAGATCACTATGAGTTCGAGGCCAGCCTGGTCTATAAAGTGAGTCCAGGACAGCCAAGCCTACACAGAGAAACCCTGCCCAAAACAAAAAACAAAAAACAAGACAAAACAACAACGACAACAAAAAACCCCAACAACAACAAAAGTCAAAACAAAAAGTGCATGTAATGACTGAAACAGCAGAGGTACCCTGCATGGCACCAGTAGCCCACACACAATGGCCTGTCCTGGATGGGCTTGTGGCCCTGCCCAGGGAGGGGGATAGGCCCAGACAGGCAGATAGCCAGGGACTTTCTGAGGAGGCCATTGGGAAGGCTGAGACTACAGGCTGTGGCAGAGAGAAGGGCATTTTCAGGTGACGCTGTGGACCTTGGAGGGCATTAGGGGTTGAGCAAATAGGTGTACAATGGTCCAGTGCTGTCCAGTTTCAGGGCAGGAAAGGGGCGGGGGACGGAGGGCTGTGCCTGAGGAAGGGGATTCCATGGTTGGGGAGTGGCATGGAGCCAAAGGCTGGCCTCTGCGGAGGACACACCAAGGTTACCTTGGCCTGTGGTGAGCCACTAGCGGTGGTGACAACAGCGAAGGCAGCCTCTCGAGTTTTATTATCATTCAAATGAGGATGTGGAGAGGTATTTCATTTGATTGGTAGAATAATAGGAGCCATTTATCTACCTTCTCTCAACCTTTCATATCTGTTTCGCTATTTTATGGGATCACATACATCATAGTAAAGGCAAAAATGTATTTTTTTCCCTTGACTTGGGGGCTGAGGAGGGGTGAGGCTGGGGTGGGAAAGAGACTCTGGCAGTGGCTGGCAGGAGCTGAAGGAAATGAAATCGAAAGAGACTATTACTGCTGACAGACAGCTACATCTGAAAGGGAATAAGAATCTCCCCAGTGCGGCAAGCTTGAGGAGTTTTTAATGGAAGACCTAACAGCCTTCAGCCCCGGGTCCATGGAGAGGCAGAGGACAGAGGGAGGGCTGGAGGTGGTGATAGGGAGGAGGGGGCAGGGCAGCCAGCCAGGAGATTTTTAAGAAGGACCGCAGCAGCTGGAATTCTCCATCTTTTGTTTGGTTGTGATGAATTACGTGTCATTTTCCTTTCGAAAAAGTTCAAACACTACAGGTGAAATCCTTGGCATCCATTTGCCCCAGTCCTGGCCTCCTGCCCCAACACGGAACAGCTTTCCTCTTGATTTTATAATTACACAGACATTTTACAGGTGCAGTTCTGTTCTTGTGGGCATCGCCCCCGCCCCCAAAGAAGTATTCTGTGTCACTCAATATGCTTCCAAGTTCTGTGTAGGCACTTGTGGTTCTAGGCTGTTCCCAGAACTGTACACAGGGTTTCTATCACCTCAGTGCACACTTGGGTAGTTTCTAGCTTTCCACAGCTACAGATGTGATTCAAGGAACACCCTTGTTCCTCCTTGCAGGTACGAGGACAGGGTTTTCTCCAGAGCAGGTGAGGACTAGACTTGGTATGCGCTATGCTGTGTGTGTGTGTGTGTGTGTGTGTGTGTGCACGCGTGCGCGCACACACACGTGTTTGCATGTACATGTGTGTCTCTGTGAGCATATGTGTGTGAGCATGTGTATACATGTGCATTGTGTTTCCATGTGCATGTGTGTCTGTGTGACCATGTATGTGTACATGCATGTGTGCATGTGTGGTGTTCACATGTGCATGTGTGTGTGTGTATCTGTGTGTATGCGTTTGAGCATGAGCCCAGACTGACCAAAGTATCTTCCACTGGCGAGTGGAAGAAGTTCTGAAGTATCATGCCTAGGGCATCCCAGGCAGGAAATGGGGGGCCAAAATAGCGTACAAAAGCATTGCCAGAACCTTAGGGCCTTGCGAACAACCCAGGAGAGGGGAGCCTTTTCCATACTCTTGGGTCCTCTTGTCTCTGACAGACTCTGGCCATTCCAGCAGCTTCCAGCCATCTCTTGATCTAATCATAGGACTTAGTGCCTCCCGCAAAACTCTGAATATCTGAGGTATGCCCTCTTGACTGTCAGCTGTGAGTCAGTATATTTCTTCTGTGAAAAGACAGTCATGGGGACTTTGGTCACTTAGAGTTGAAAAATGGTTGACAGATGCCACTGCTACTCCTGAGGCTTCAGAGACCGGGAGCCTGTCAGGGGTCAGGTGATAGCACAATGAATGCAGGGTGAGGAATTGGCCAGCCCTTCCTCTGAGGTGAGGCCCCTGTGATGGACTCCTGTTCTCATTGACAGCATGGATGGCCCTACAGCATTTCATTTCGTGTGTGTGTGTGTGTGTGTGTGTGTGTGTGTGTGTGTGTGTGTCTCCTTCTGAGTCTGTTCTCACTCGTGCCTCAGAAATGCCTTCAGGCCCCCACCTCTGTAGCTCCTCCCTCCAGCCTATGTCTCTACCCTACCACAGTGGCCAGTCCTTGCTCCCCTCCCGCAACAGTAACTAGAGCTGAGGTTTGAGGTACAGGCTGAGTGGAGAAGCAGAGAAAGCAACAAGGTCATGTCCAAAGCCCAGGTCTCATCATAGATGGAAGGTTTGGGCACTATCTGGTGGCTTCTAAACTTGTCACAGATACTTAATAAACAGGGTTAAAACCCAGGCAGGAAGAAGAAAGCATGCCAGGTTCAAATCACTCTAGTTGGAGCTCTCCCAAGTTATGGGGACACAGCTGGGGTGATGGTTTGAGCTGGCATGGCCCCTGGACTCATGTGTTTGAAAGCTTGATCCATAGGGGGTGTGGTCTTGTTGGAGTAGGAAGTGTGTCACTGTGGAGGCGGGCTTTGAGGTCTTGTATGCTCAGGCTAGGACTGGTGGGGCAGCTTCCTGGAGGATCAAGATGTGGAACTCTTGGCTCCTCCTCCAGCACTATGCCTGCCTGCGTGCTGTCATGCTTCCTGCTATGATGATTATGGACTAAACCTCTGAAACTGTAAGCCAGCTCTGATAGAATGCTTTCCTTTATAAGAGTTGCCCCGAGGTCGTGGTGTCTATCACAACAGTGCAGGGAGGGTCGCTGGGCACTCCAGGCTGGCTCTCCAGGCTTGGGCTGGGGGAGGATAAGCCCCTTATTTGCAGCTGTGGATCTGACTGGAGGGGAGTTTCTCTTAGGGGTCCAGTGGGGCCCCAGGTGCCCTGATCCCGTGGTGGTGACAGTAGGTGGGGAGGCAGCCTGGTGAGCTCCCCAGCTCCCAGATCCTGGCTAGAGCAGCCTGCGTTTCTCAGGGAGGGCACCCAGGGGTCTCTAAGTCACAGAGGTGAGGCCACAGCCAAACTGCCTTGGCCCTTACAGAAACCAGATGGGTTTGCAGATACCTCATCGCCTGCCAACGCATCCAGGAACCAGATGTCCTGTGTATATGTGGGGAGAACCAGTGGGGGACAACACAGGTTGATGACCCATCTGCCATTCCACCTATATTTTCTGGAATCCAGGCGCAAAGAGATAGGATAAAGGGATCCTCATCAACCTGGTGCTGTGATGACCGAGACTTACTTTCTGCTGCAGGCAGGCAACAAGGTCGTAGGAAGATAAGGTTGCTGTGGGTTCAGACCCACGTGCATGGCTAGCCTCCCGACAGGGGTTGGAGCTCTCCTAGGTCAGCAGGGCTCTTCTGCCCTTCGCTCTTCTAGCATTGTGATGGGTGCTGGACACGCCCTCAGGGTCCTTCCTCTGGTAACATACCGCATGAGGGAGCAGGCTTATTGGTGGGCAGTCATCCTCTTCCTGTGCCCTGGGAGTTACCTACATGGTGAGAGCCAGGGACAGGAAGGGGCTGGAAGGAAAGGGATTGCTGGGGTGGAAGGAAGCCAGGGTGACTCAGCCAGAGAAGTGGCCTGAGGAAGGCTGGGACCTAAGCCAGCTCTGTGTGTTGTCAGCACAGAGGGAAGCTTAGGAAGCACAGCAGCAGGCCAGGGGACATCTGCTCAGGAGACCTCTGATCCCTTCACATCAGACAAGGCAGGATCCTCTGTGCCCTTTGGGATTCTCGTCTGGGGAATGTGGTGCTCCAGCTCCATCTCCCGGGTTCAGGCTTGGTGCTGTGGCTTAGGGAAGGTTCCTAAGGTGAACCTTCTAGGAGGAGACGGGATATGGGAAGAGTTAGGATTAGGGGTTAGGGGTTAGGGTTAGGGTTAGGGAAAGCTGTAGGTCAGTGGGAGTGTTCCCACAAGGGAGGCTGTGGATGGTCTTCTCTTTGTTTCCTAGCTCACAATGTGTATGATTTGACACCGCAAACCCCTGTCCAGATGTGCTCACCATGCAGGAATCCCAGGGTTATGGTTGTTCTGTCTTGAGCTGGAACCTCCAGAACTGTGAGCTAAACAAACCTCTCTACATGAATTGCCTCGGGTCTTTTGTTACAGTGACACAGAATTGGCTAGCATACGTGGCTGTGAGAGGAAGCCCAGTCTATGGGATTCATGGCTGTGCATTGGGGTGGCCGCATAGTAAGCCAGACCCCTCTGTGTCTCCTCCTTGATGCTTGAGCTAAACCAAGGCCCATCTCAGGCCCTTCGCACCTACAACTCCCTTTTCCAGTGTGTTTTCTTTCTTTTTTGTTTGTTTTTTGTTTTTGCTTTTTGAGACAGGGTTTCTCTGTGTAGCCTTGGCTGTCCTGGACTCGCTTTGTAGACCAGGCTGGTCTCGAACTCACAGGGATCCACCTGCCTCTTGCCTCCCGAGTGCTGGGATTAAAGGCGTGCGCCACCACTGCCCAGCCAGAGCGCTTTCTTCTTTGAGCTTCATCTTTGTCTCTTCTACACTTGAGTCAGCCCAGTGGTCCCTCTGGGAGGATGTTTTTAGCACTCTTCTAAAGCATTCCCAAAGTGCTCTCCTGGCCAGCGGTCCTTTTTCTCTGTGTCTCTGAGGTTGTTCCCATGCTAAGCAAGTGCTCTCTTACCGCCCTGCTCTCACTTTTTATTTTGAGATAGGATATTGCCTAGACAGGCATTAAACTTGCTCTGTAACTCAAGTAGGCCTTAAACTGTCAAACCTCCTGTTTTAGCCTCCAGGAGGACTACAGGTCTGCACCACCAGCTCTGCTTCATTGCTTCATGCCTGTTGTTTTCCTCTCTCTCTCTCTCTCTCTCTCTCTCTCTCTCTCTCTCTCTCTGTCTCTGTTTCTTTCTTTCTTTTTCTCTGTGTCTGTCTGTCTCTGTCTGTCTGTCTGTCTGTCTCTGTCTTTCTCTCTGTGTATACCAAGGCTTATGCTCATTCACAGAGCCTCTGCCAGCCCTGCAGTTACAAGTGATTCACCATTACACCTAGTTTTTAAAATTAACTAATTAAACAGTTTTATTAGCTATATTTGTTTTGTTTTGTTTGCCATATGCACACCCAGTGCCCATGGACTCAGAGGATCTTATCTGATCTAGAACTGCAGTTACAGGTGCTTATGAGCTGCCATGTTAGTGATGGGCACCAAACCAGGACAGCCAAGGCTACACAGAAAAACTGTCTCAAAAAAAAAAAAAAAAAAAAAAAGGCGGCCAGTGCTCTAAACCACTGAGCCATCTCTCCAGCCCCCACACCTAGTCATTTGGGGGGGTGGAGTGCTGGGATTGAACTCAGATCCTTAAGCTTAGAAGCAGACTGAGTTCTCTTCTTGGCCCCTGCCCCCCACCCCGCCTTGCCTGAAATTCACCGGCTGAAACAAACAGCATTTTAAACATCTGTGTCAACTGTCTCCCTCTCCTCTCCCTTCTGGGCAGCTGAAGGGGCCAGTCTGCTGACTCTAGTTCCCTTGGTCTCAGTCAGCACAGACGGTAGGGAGTCTGTGTAGGTAACAAGGGGCTTCATCTCCCTGTAAG
Source organism: Acomys russatus (assembly GCF_903995435.1). Lineage (NCBI taxonomy): Eukaryota > Metazoa > Chordata > Mammalia > Rodentia > Muridae > Acomys > Acomys russatus. The sequence continues at coordinate 37,186,238 of NC_067139.1, forward strand.
AACAATCAGGAAGGAGCTGGACATGGTGATACACACCTGTAATCTTAGTACCCGTGAGGCGAGCCACGGGTGGAGGTGGAGCCACCTGAGGTGGAGGCCACTGGGTTCCTGGCCAGCTTGTGAGTGACACTCTCCCACTTCCCTACCCCAAGACAGAAGTTCAGGACGGACTAGATTCCTGGTTTGGACCCGTGGGGGCAGTGTTGCCCCTATCCTTCAGGCCTGGCAGCTTGTGCTTATGCACCAGGCCTAGCCTGCCCTGAAGCCTCTCACTTGGCTGAACCTCTGCTGATTTCCCATGGCAGCCTGCTGCTCCGCACGCACATTTTTTTGTCTCCCACTCTGCACTTCCTCCCAGCTCACCTGCAATTTTTTATTCTAAGACTGCAGAGGCAGTGTCCCTAGGAGGCCACAGAGGTGATTGTCCAGAGGTTTTCCGGGTTCATGGGACTTTTCCTCTTCGGGGAGCTTGAACTCCAGACAGGCCCTGGAAGAAGAGGCTACACTCTGGGAGGTGCTGGAGGAGAATGGGGGGATAAGAGGTCACCCCGAGGAATCAGGGAGGGTGGGCTGAGGATCTGGGCGTCGAGCCTGCTTGCTGCTTTGTTATATCACCACCTGAGTGCGACAAACCAGCTCCAGGACCCAGTTCAGCCTCCAAAGGGGGAACTGGGCATCTGAAGGAGTGTTCTCTACGTGATGTCGGCATCCGTATCTGCACCAGCACAGCCCCTCCTGCAGTGCAATGGCGCTCTCTAAAGTTCCCGGTGACCCATCCCGTGATGGTCACGCCTGTAGTCAAGCCTGTGGGCTGCCTCGGCTGATCACCATGTTTCAAGTAAGCTGAGGTGGAAGATTGTGAAATGGCTGTTGGTTTTGCCCAAGCAAAATCCATTTATTAAGCACTGCACTTGTTTAAGGAAAAAAAAAAAAAAAACAAAAAAAACCAGCTATTGACAAAATATAAGAAAATAAATTAAAGCAGCAACTCCTTAAAAGGACCCTGTCCAATAATTTGATTTTTCCCCTTTCTTCCCTTAAAGGCCATAGTGACACAATCAATCTTGCTGTTCCATGAGCTTGTCTCACTACAGCTTTTTCCTAAGTGGGGAGAAAAAAAAAAAAAAAGAAAGAAAAGAAAGGGTGAGGAAGTTGTGTGCTATCTGAGTGTTGTCACATCTCTTGAGAATCGCCCTGCCCCTGTGTGGCCACCATCTTCTCTGGTCAGCTGCTCCTGTTCAAGACCAGGCTGGCCTTGAACTCACAGTAATCCACCTGCTTCTGCCTCCTGAGCACTGGGATTAAAGGTGTGCACCACCACCGCCCGGACCTGACTAGGCATTTTTAACAGAAAAACAATTGACATTCTTCATGAGAAAAGCACAGAGCAGACACACTTTGCACATGCAAGGGGACCTTGTGCAGTGCCTTGCTTCAAATGATGGAGGACCTCAGCTAGAAGAACTTCCACACCCTCCTCTTCACAAGACACTTTACCCCCCAAGCCTACTCCACTCCGGTCAGCTGCTCTACTGAGTGCCTCTCCCAACAGTAGGACACCCTTAACCCCTTCCCCCCATAATGGGCCGGGCTTATGAGGAAGCCAAACAACCTTTCAAGTAGTCCCTGAGTTTGGAACCACTGCCTTGTTGTGTCGTTGGCTAAATCAATGAGTCTGGTAAGCTTCTCTATCTGGGGGGCAAAGTCAATAACACCCAGGGGTAGGCATGAGTCTGAAAGTCAGCTACATGTAGTAGTAGTAGTAGTAGTAGTAATAATAATAATAATAATAATTAATAATAATAATAATAATTTAGCCCAAGTTATATTTATTTTCTTTTACATCATTGGCTGGAATCTTCAGTGTCTACCACTAATAGCCTTAATTTAAAGCCAAGAAGACAGAGGTGCTGAGAGATTGGCTTAACTGCTTATGATTGTAGCTATCAGGAAGAAGACTTTTCATCTGGGAGGGAAGACTTTGCAGAACCCTCCCTCACATCCCTCCCTTACTGTATCCATTTCCCTCTGGAAAGACACCCCCATTGGGTGTGTTCTTGATAAGAGGGTATGGAAGCCTGCTCCCTGTGCCTGAAGTCCAAGTATAGCTCTTCCCATCCTGTAGGGCAAGGAATGGCCTTCACTGAGAAGCTCACTCCGGCCTTCAGTCCCTAGAGTTCTCTTAGCTGATCCGGCAGCTACCTGGGGGATCTGAGGGCCCCACATAGAATCTTCCCGTTTCGCTTAATGTGAGCAGAATTTGATCTCTGCAGCCATCGGCTCAGAACTCTGCAACTGAGCAATGCAATTGATCATGGTAGCATCAAGAGCAGCCATGGCTTCTTGAACACATGCCACGTGCTTCAGACCAAGATAAAGATAAAACTCCAGAGACATGGTTGTCCCTCATCCTAGCCACGTTCCTATAAGGGTCCCTGTGTCACAGGAAAGCAAGGTTGGGGTTATAGACATTGAGATTTTTGCCTTTATCACACAAGTAGAAAGGGCCGGGCGAGTTGAATGTCAGCTGCTTGGATACAAAACACTCTCCTCGGAGTTCCCAATGGAGCAGACGTGAGAGGCCATTTCAAAGTCCCTACTGCACGGTGGTGGTTCAGCAGCCAGAGAGCCTCTGTGGAACCCTCTTGGGAACCCCAGAGCAAGTGTCATGGGACCATATGGTGAAGCCTGGCTGGGGGAATGCTGTAAACCATGGGAAAGAAACTTTGCACCAAATCCGCCTTGTATTCAGCCAGCTGGAAACTCGGTAGGGAGCAAAGCTTGCAAGGGAACTGTTCTATGAACTCCAAGCAGCTCAGGGGTGGGGCTAACATCTCCAGCAGATTGCTGGGGGGGCTGGAGGGGGCCCCCCACGAGACTCACAGAACTGTGAGAGCACCTGAAACTCTACTTGCAAAAACATGAACAAGGCCAGCATCAGAAACCTGACCATCTAAAAGAACTTATGGAAGAGAACAGGACCACTCGACACCCACCTCAGAGGGATGCCCTGGGGTGAGACGGGATTCTGGGAGCCGGGGAAGGAATGCCAAGAGACTGAATCCAGCAACCAGGCCAGTCACTTTTCACATACTGCGTCCCTGTCTTTCCACTCTCCTCACCAACTCTTCCTTTATTGAATACCCAGTGTCAAGTTGGGACGCCAACCATGTCCTGCTTGTTCTTGCCCTGTATCTTTTTATATATATATATATATATATATATATATATATATATATATATAATATATATACCTTCTTCTTCCCAAAGAACATAGATTGACCTGGTTTTCAAGGTCTTGGAGAGTCGAGACTGCTCTATATCATTTGATTGTGCATCTTTACCTCTTTTTAGTCAGTCTATCTTTAGCCTAGACTCCCCCCTCTCCCTCACCCCTGCCACCTTTCATCCATACAGCTTTTCTTTTGACTTTTGTTTCCCTACTCCACTTTCTCTCTCGTTAAAAAGTTCTTTAGAAATAGATTTATTTATTTTATTTAATGTATGTGAGTGTTTGTATGTATGTATGTATGTATGTATGTATGTATGTATGTATGTACCATGTGCATGAGTGGTGCTGTGGAGGTCAGAAGAGGTCATAGGAATTCCCGGAACTGGCGTTATGGATGAAGAACTGCAGCCTTGTGAGTGTTGGGAACCAAACTGGGTCCTCTGCAAGCACAGCCAGTGCTCCTAACCACTGAGCCCCCTCTCCAGTCCCTGAAATAATATTCTTAAAGTGCTGAAGGAAAAGAACTGTGAACTCAGACGCCATGAGAGGGGAAGGAAGAATTTTCAGATGGAGGAGGGCTATGAGGCCCTGTTGCTGGGAGACCTGCACTGGGGTCTCTGAAGAGTCACTTAGGCAGCAAGCACATGATATTATCAGGGGGAAACCTGAAACAAGGAACACTGAAAAGCAGCAGAAATGTCAATTGCCTGGGCAAATATCACAGGCTGCTCCTCTCATGTTGTTATGTGTCTGATGGTCGAAAATATAACATTATCTCAAGGGGTTTTTAGTGGTAAAGGTGTTATCTAGACGATAGATACAGGCAGCGTGAAGGGGAAAGGGAGGATGGGGACTTTAAACAGACTAAGAAAAGTCAGTATGTCTATTGCAAACCCCCAAACTGTTCAAAGAAATATGACCTGAGTTTAGTTTCAATCTCAGAACCCACACAGTGGAAAGAGAGACAGGACTCCTGCAAGCTGTCCAATGACTCCACACATGCACTGTAGCATGTGCATAAAGACAGAGAAAACACAGACACACACATACACACAACAAAAAGAAAAAAACAGATCCAGGTGGCTCATGCCCTGAACCCCAGCAATTTGAGAGAAAGGGGTAGGAGGAGTCTATGAATTTGAAGTCAGCCTGGGATTGCATAAGAATCCAAAGAATGACATGAACAAGCAAGTAAACAAACAAACAAACAAAAATGCTGAGGTAGGAGCTAGGCATGTAGCCCAGCTGGTAGAGCCTTTGCCTAGCATGCAGGAAGCCCTGGGCTTAGTTCTGAGCTCTGCCACATAACTCAAGTGTGACTGTGCCACAGATAACCTAGCACTAAGGGGGTAGAAGCAGAGGGGTTAGAAGGTCAAGGTCATCTTTGACTGCATAGTGAGTATGGCCAGCCTGGAACACAAAGACCCTGCCTCAAAGCAAACAAACCCAGAATAGATAAAAGTGCATTAATAGGCAAAAAGAATCTTGCATTAAACCTTTACAAAAACGAACTCTAAATAGATTATAAGCTTAAAAAAAAAAACTGGACTGGCATAGTAGGAAATGTTTCCATCTGTGAGTGGGCACCGAGTTTTTAGACATCACTTAAAGCAGTACATGCAAGGTTAGCTGGACTTCATCACAAGGAAACTGCCTGAGAGAGAAGACAAGCTCCAGATTTGAAAATATGTGTGAACCCCGCATCCTGTGGATGCATAATTAGAGCTATAAAGAAGCCTCAAGACACAACGGGAAGAAAACAAAGAATCTAATTACAAACTGAACAAGAGAGCGGACGTGGTGGCGCACGCCTGTAATCCCAGCACTCGGGAGGCAGAGGCAGGTGGATCTCTGTGAGTGCGAGGCCAGTCTGGTCTACAAAGTGAGTCCAGGACAGCCAAGGCTACACAGAGAAACCCTGTCTTGAAAAACGAAAAACAAAAACAAACAAACAAAAAACCTGAGCAAGAGTGTTGGTGGCTGGAGAGATGCCTCAGTGGTTAGGAACACACACTAGGGCTGGAGAGATGGCTCAGTGGTTAGGAACACACACTGTTCTTGTCGATGGATCAGAATTTGGTTCCCAGGATTGAAGATGGGCAATTTAACAACTGCCTTGTCACTCCAACTCTAAGGTATTTGGTACCCTCTCCAGGCCACCCCAGGCACCTGCGCTCATGTGCATACACCTGTGCACAGACACCAGAACACACACATTATTAAAAATAAGATAAATCTTAAAAAAATAAAAACAATAAAGCTGGGCATGGTGGTACATGGATTTAATCCCAGCCAGCACTCAAGAGGCAGAAGCAGGTGGATCTCTGCATTTGAGTCGAGACTTGCCTAGTCTACACAGTTAGTTCCAGGACAGTCAGGGCTACACAGAGAATGCTGTCTTTAAAAAAAAAAAATCAATCAACCAAATAAAAACTGTGCAAAAGATTTGAGGAGACACTTTGCCAGAGAGGATCTGTGGGATGGCTAATAAGCACATAAAAAGATGCTTAACTCTATCAGTCACTAGGGAAGAAATAAATTATAGTTACACACCATTACAATGAATAAAACAAAAATCTTGCCAGTACCAAGTGCTGTCAAGTATACAGAGCAACCGGGCTGGCTATATATTGCTGGTGGGAATTCAAGGTAATTCTTAAGCTTCTTTTGTACCCAATGTGGAAAAAATGAAATTGTAGGTTTTTGTGAAAACTAGAGTTGCAAATATCTAGGGCAGCCTTAATATCCATTAATATAATGGATAGTACTCTGTAATAAAAAGCAACAAACTATTATAAAGAGAATCCAGTCTCAGAGGCTAGTGCTGGGTCATTGTATGTGTGGGGCATTCTTTTCAAAGAGGAACCAATGGTGTCAGGTCTGCGGTTGGGGAAGCCCACGGGCACCGGCACTAGTCTTTTTGTCTCTTGTATTTACCACTGTGGTGGCCACATACCACCATGTGTATATGGAGTTCAAATAACCTGTATCACACAAAGACAAGTATACTTTAGCTTTAAATTTTAGATTTTTATTTTATAAGGTTTGCCTGCTTGAGTCTGTGCACCACATGCATACAGTACCCACAGTGGCCAGAAGAGGGCATTGCAGTACCCAGAGGGCCAGAGGAGGGCATTGCAGTACCCACAGAGGCCAGAGGAGGGCATCAGATCCATAGAGCTGTAATTAAAGCTGGTTTTTGAGCAGCCTTGTGGGTTCTCCAGATGAACAGCTGGCATGCTTAGCCACTGAGCCATCTCTCCAGCCCCTATATGCTAGCTTTTAAATAAAACAAACATTGTATCTGGGAAGAAAATCACTCAGGATATCTCTCCTAGGTCTCAGGTGAGTTTTAGCTGAAATTAGTTAAAGTTTATGTTTCGGAGGGTCTTAGAGACAATGTGACTTCCGAGGCATGAGGAGAGGTTCAGTTGCCATCTTGCTTGTCACCTTTTGCACACACAGGCTTTCCTTGATTCTTCCCTGATGAAGTATCTGCCTTATCTATTCCCTGCTGACAAACAAAACCTACCACAGTGGCCAGCGAGATGTTTCTGTGACATGGACACACACTAAGTAAATGTAAGACTAAAATTTGAAACCACCACAAACTTAGTTTAGGAGAGTACAGGTTTGTTTCAGAGGTCAGTAGTCCAGTGTGGCTCCTCTCAGACTCCACACAAGGTGTTGAGAGCTGTTCTCCCTTTGGAGGCCTGGGAACCTTCCTAGCTTCTCACGGCTGCATGCCTCCAGCCTTGTGGGTCTTCAAAGCCAGCTTGGCAGAGCCGAATCCTTCCCATAGTATCCTTCTGGTTCTTTCTCTTTTGCCTCTCTCCTACAAACTCCTCTACCCTCTTCCCTTTTCTGCTTCCCCTCTTTCTACAGGGCGGAGTTATTGTTAACTGGGTGTTAGCCATGCTAAGTGTGTATGCTTCCATTCTAAAGGAGCCTTGTGCATATGATGGGGCATCAGAGCAAGCGGGGGAGGTGAGAGGCATCTCTCTGACCCAAAGTCAGCTGACACAGCAAGCTGCCATACCTTCTGGCACCAAGTACCCAGAATCAAGGCAGACTGGGTGTGGTGGCACACACCTTTAATCCCAGCACTTGGGAGGCAGAGGCAGGGGCAGGTGGAGCTCTGTGAGTTTGAGGCCAGCCTGGCCTACAAAGGGAGTCCAGGACAGCCAGGACTACAAGAGAAACCCTGTCTCAAAAAAAACAAACAAGCAAACAAACAAACAACAACCCCCCCAAAAAAACAAAAAACAACAACAAAACTCCCCCCAAAAAACCCAACAACAACAAAAAAGAAGTAAAGGTTAAGCTCTCCTCTTTTAGATGTCTCGTGTGTCACACAGGTCTCAGTACCACCCTCATCCTTGACCAGCCAGCTACAAAATCAGGAGTTGCCCACCCGCCCAAATTTAATAATCATCACAAAGACCTGTAGAGCTCTAGCAAGGATTATACTTGCAAATATAAATCAGAACCAAGAAAAGAGAGCCCCCAACACAAAGTTTGCATTGTCTTCTGAACAGCAAGGATGAGCTACTACTGTCCCGGGCGTCCATAGTTGGTGGTACAGAGCGCTGCTAGCTAAGGAGGCCTTCTTTTCAGTGGCATTAGTTGGCTCATTGGCCATTCTGTCTTTGGCCTCTCTTCCCCTCTGGAGATTGTGCTGATATCTTTCAAAGTAAACCTCCAACCTCCCAATCACATAATTGGTCTTCCCCACACTCCCAACCCTGGCCCTGACCTCATTAGCATACAAGATATTTCTGCTGCCTTCAGATTCCCAACCTTTAGCTAAGGAACCCAGCAGGAGGCCAGTCTGACTCTTTCTTTCATATTCAAACTCACCTCACCTTGGCCAGGTAACATACCTAGAATTTGGGAGTTAGCGTGTGAACATCTTTAGGGGGCCATTCTGCCCACCTCATCCTCTTAGCCAGATTCACCTAAAGCTGGCTACTGCTTTTCTAGTTTTGGCTGTGAGCCTAGCCTTTAACGGCTGAGCGATCTCTCTGGCCCTGGCTGCTGCTTTTGTCAGTGTTGATCCCACCGTGCGTGGTCTGATTTTTGGTTGTTTGTAAATTATCTGTCTCTACCTCCAGAGTGTGAACTCTGCAAGGACAGGATCTGGCACACTGTTGGTGTCACATGACTAGGGGACAAAGAGAACATGGTCCCTTGGTTGGGCTCAAAGGGTGGGCAGAATGGTGTGAAGAGATAGAAACGTGGTTTTTCCACCCTGGCCAATTGGTACTTTCCAAGATGGCCTCAGGGCTGTTCTATTCTTTCCGAGAAAAACCACATCCTCGTACCTGTCCTGAGCTGAGCTCTTGCCCCTTCAGGGATAAAATAACTAGTAACCAATCATTTTAAAGGTCAACTAACCAATCATGTTTGTTCTAAGTCCTGCGTCTATAAGGGTATTTAAGCCCTCCGCCATTACAGAACGGGGTCTTTCCATCTCCCTGGAGTATGGTGGACCCTGACGCATCAGCTTAATAAATTCCTTGGCTTTTGCCTCGACTCTGGACTCTGGCTCTCAGTCGGAGTTTCAGGAATAGACTCTGGCGATCAAAGTCTAACAGGTGCAGGGTGAGCAGGGACTCTGCACCAAGAAGTGCCAAGGCATATGGGCAGAGGAGGGCAAATGGGTGGGTTTGGATCCTGAGTTGACTGCTAGGCCCAGAGTGTGAGCTAGCTGCCTATGGGAGGAAGAGGCAGAGACGTGAGGAAGCAAAGCCAGCATAGATGTGACTGAACACGCAGGCTCTCCACCTGAATGACTGCCTTTCCTCTCCAGCCAGGGGCCAGGATGTCAGCCCCAGGGGGTGGTAGATGGGCACAGCCTTATACTAGAAGCAATCTCACTTCTACTGCTTGTAGTCATGGCCGTGAGTAAGACACCTCACCTCTCCAGGGCCATCACTGTAGCTGTTCACTCAACAGCGTTGCCCAGTCCACATCCTCTTGGCTTTCACCTGTGTGGCTCCTGAGACCTTGGTTGCGAATCTGCCTCGCAGCAGGTGGCACAGATCTGGCTAATGAGCCAGAGATTTCCAGAATCTCTGTGAATGATGCCCTGGTCATAGAAAGGGCCCTATAAAATGGGCCCAAGCTTAGATGGAAGGAGGTTTTGATTTTTGTTTTTCTCCTCTTTCTCTTGCTTTAAGTGTCAAATGATTGCAGAAGAAAGAAAGAGCCACTTCATTCATGTGACAGACAGGCTCCGAGTAGTCCCAAGGAAAGCCTGTGTGTCAGGGTACCACAGAGCAAACTGTCTGTAGCCAATCACCTTTGGAGTAATAGGTGGCTATTTTGTGGGTATTTGGATACATTTTCTGAGCCCCACTCTCTATTAGCTGGGCTAGGCATTTCTTTCAAGGTTGTATGCCAAGAATTCCTTTGCCTTTGCCAAGAACAAAGAGTGAGGTCCCTATTTTTCTTTCTTTCTTTCTTTCTTTCTTTCTTTTTTTTTCTTCTCTTTTTCTTTCTTTTTCTTATCTTTTTCTTTTCTTTTCTTTTCTTCTTTTCTTCTTTCTTTCTTTTCTTTCTTTTCTTTCTTTTTCTTTCTTCTTTCTTTTCTTTCTTCTTTCTTTTCTTTCTTTCTTTCTTTCTTTCTTTCTTTCTTTCTTTCTTTCTTTCTTTCTTTCTTTTTTAATTTACATTTTGAGGGTAAAGAGACAAGGAACTCACAAGCAGACAGAATATTTCTGAATGAGGAAATATTTCTGAATATTTATGACATAAAGGTGAAGCCATGGTGGCAGTTGGTTTGTGTGACGTGGATCTTCATGATAGAACTCTGGGGCGTGACTCCTGGGTGGAGGCCTGAATATGCAGCTACAAACAGCGCAGAGGGGAGCAGTGGCAATAAAGAGAGGCCTTGGCACAGAGACAAATGGGCAGGTCAGGAAATGGGCAGTGAATGAAGGGGGAATGGGAGGTGAGGCCAGATGGTACAGGCAGAGTGGATCTGTTATTAGAAGCAGACAGGAGGCCACTGAAGGCTTCTATGGGGGGCGGGATCACCATGGTGACTGAGTACTGGGCATACCACAGGCACCTAATAGATGCCCACAGCTCTGAGACGGGTGTGTTGAGCCTTCCCCTTCGCAGGTTCCAACAGCCCTTCCACACCCCATCTCCGGATCAGGAGATCCCTTGGGCTGCCTTTTAAGTCCTCCCCCGGGGCCATTTGCTCCCTCCAGAGCAGACGACTATAATTGCTGCTTTCCACAATGACATAAAAATCTAAAAGGCACAATCAATACAGCGGCACACACATCATGGTTTTCATTGCAAACGATAAAAGTGTAAACAGCAGGGGTGGTGGAGCTCCTGAGGCTGCAGGGGTGGGGTTGGGGGGTTTGGGGGGGTGGGGGTGGAACGGTGGAGGGTGGAGACTGGTTTCCCAGCCCCAGCAATCATCCCCAGCCTGAGATTGGCTCCTGCCTTTAGAGTCTGCTGGAGCACGGGCTTTGCTTCCTTCCAGATTCTGCAACCTCTATTTCCAAGCCCGGTTCCTGAATTCTGATCTGTCCCTTGCTTCCCCACATCGTCCCCAAACACAGTCCCAAGTGGCTTCCTAGACGCAGGTCTTGGGACTAAGGGTGTCTCTGGAATTTGTGAGTTGACCTTGACCCTGTTCCTAGCCTTGACAATCAGCCTCTTTCCCTCCGAGTCCACCCTGCCACCCACAGCTTGCGAGGCGACGTGCACAGAAACATTCATGTCTGCAGCTCTCACATCCTCCCGGCGACGACTTCCTCAAACTGGTTACTTAATGAACGTCATCCAATTCCGAGTCTGTCTTGCCACAGCCTCATTTGCGAAAGGCAATCTGCTCTATGATTTTAACCTCTGGCTAGAAACTGCTCCCAATTTCATGTCATCCATAAACTTGATGAACGATTAGCTTGCTTCTCTGTAGCCATTCATTTATCCCACAAGCATTTAGTGAGCGCCTACTGGATGTTAGGTGCCAGCTTACACAAAGGAAGGTGGATTTGCCTTTCTAGGCCTCTGGCATAGGTATGTACCAACCTGTAATGAATCCTGCTGGTGAGATCTGCTGGCTTCTTCAGAGAGGAGAAAGTTTAAATTTACTTGAAGATGCTGCAAGGAGGTTTTACAGAGTGAGAAGAAATGGCTTCTCCCGCACACGCTCATATTCAGGTGCTCAGATGCTCAGGGCTTTGCAGGGCCAGGCCTGTAGCCATACAGAGCCAGAGGCTTTGCTGTCTCCCTCGTGTGCTCACTTCTACCTCAGCGGCATCCTGAGGCGTGTGTGGTAGCAAATGGGAAGAGAGAAGTCAGTCTGCCTCCCGCAAATGCAGCTAAAGTCTGTCTGACTTGATGGTGGGCACTACTTACTGGGTCTCTGTGTCCATGACCAGTCAACATGCCAGCAGGGATGCAAATCCTCTGACTGGACATGTCTGAGTCATATGACAGCTCCAGCTCTGGGTTGGGTGGAGTCAGCTGCATTTCAATAAAGCTATAGACCAAAAGAGATTCTCAGAGGTAGACAGACAACGTTGGTACTGAGAAGAACGGATGCTGGTCTCTGTCGAACGGGCTGTTCCTTCTACCTGCTTGGCTGCCAGAAACCTGTCCAAATGCTCTGGAGATGGGAGTGGATCCCTGAGCCCTCTCCAACCCAGTCCTGCCTTCTTGTGCTGGTTGGCTTTTGGCTCTCAGCCATCCTAGACACCATGAATTCATTCCAGTCGTTTCTCTCACACCTGGCTTTTTCTTTGTCATGCTCTTCCTGTCGCCAAACCCGGCTCCTGGACCTTTCCAGAACTGGCTAGGCCGCTGCAGCATCTTCTGCTGTGTTGTGGTGGCCTCCACCCGTTGTCCCCTTCCTTGAAGAAGTATGGGGCAGTGGGCTGCAGAGGGTGAGACCATACTCACAGTCTCTCAGAGGGTGAGAGGCAGACGGAGTAGATGTTTGCATTTTTCAGGTTTTGAACCCAGGGCCTCACACATGCTAGGGTTAGATCTGGCTATGAGTGGCAGTAGCCACTTGAAAGAGGAAAGCAGTGCCACAGTGAGAACAGGAGTTGAGCTTATCTCTCAAGTGATCTGGGATGGAGGTGCGAGCCAGGGAGAGAGCAGGGGATTTCCTTAGCTGCATTGGTGTGTCTGGCTGTGCTCCAAAGACACCTCTTCTCCATGGCTAATCTTGGAGGAAGCAGCTGACCACATCTGGAATCAACTAAAACCCAAGCCTCAGGGTGCTCCTATGAGGGGCGGTCTTCTTTTTTAAAAATTCACTTTACATCCTGGTCGTGGCTCCATCCCTCCTCTCCTCCCAGTCTGCCCTTCCTCCCTTCCCCTCCCCTATTTCTCAGAAAGAGGGAGCCCCCCTTCCTACCCACCCCAATTCATCAAGTTGCATCAGGACTGAACTCCTCTTTTTCCCCTGTGGCCTGGCAAGGCAATCCTGACAGGGGGAAGTGATTTTTTAAAAAAATCTGGCAACAGAGTCCCCTTATTAGAGGACCCACATGAAGCCTGAACTGCCCATTGGCTACATCTGTGTAGAAGACCTAGGTCCAGTCCATGCATGGTCCTTGGTTGGTGCTTCAGTCTCAGCAAGCCCCTTTGAGCCCTGGCTAGTTGGCTCTGTTGGTTTTCTTGTGGAGGTCCTGTTACCTCCTGGTCCTTTTCTCCTTCCCTCGACTTTTCCACAAGACTCCCCATGCATCGCCCAATGTTTGGCTATGAGTCTCAGCATTTGTTTCAAACCACTGATGGGTGGAGCCTCTCAGAGGACAAGTCTGTTCTGCTTCTGTCTGTAATCATAGCCGAGTATTGTTAACAGTGTCAAGGGTTGTTTCTCTCTCATGGGGTAGGTCTTGGGTTGGGCCGGGCATTGGTTGGACATTCCCTCAATCTCTGTCCTATCTTTAACTTATAGGCAGGGTAAATTTTGGTTTGAAGTTTTTGTAGGTGGGTTGGTGTTCCCTTCCCCTACTAGGACTCTTGTCTAGTTAGAGGGTGTCCTCTTCAGTCTCTATGTCCCCTGCTACTAGGAATCTTAGCTAGAGTCCCCCCTCATATCCTCCCAGGAGTCTACCCTGACTTAGGTCTCCAGCTTGTCGCAAAGATGCCCTTGCCCAACATTTTCTCTTTTCTCTACAGGCCTCTGTCCTCCTACCCCTGCTACAGGTCTGGTGTCCACCTTCATGTCTCTCTGCCTTGTTCCCTCCCTTCAACCACTGCCTCTGCCTCAGGGAAACTCATCCTGAGTGAGGTAACCCCAACCCAGAAAGATACACGTGGTGTATACTCACTTATAAGTGGATTTTAGCCTTATTGGAGGAAATGTGTCCCTGAGAGTGAGCTTTGAAGTTTCAAAAGCCCAAGCCTGTCCCAGTGTCTCTCTCTTCCTGCCGCCTTCAAATCCAGAGGTAGATCTTTCCGCTCCTCCTCCAGCACCGTCTCTGTCTGCGTGCCACCGCGCTTCCTGTCATGACGACAATGGATGGAACCTCTGAACTGTAAGGCAGCCCCAATGAAATGCTTTTCTTTGTAAGAGTTGCTATGGTCATGGTGTCTCTTCACAGCAATAGAACACTGACTAAGACAGCAACTCTCCATCTATCCTCTAGGCCTTCAGCGCCAGATTGGAACTACTGAGCCATCCAGCCTCGTGGTGTGAGCACATACTTGGTTCTCAGCCTCTCCAGTATGAAAGGAAGGAAAGAAGGAAGAAAAGGAGGGAGGAAGAGAGGGAGGGAGGGAGGGAGAAAGAAAGGAAAGAAATCCCACATGAAGTGTGGACAAAGAGAGAACTGGTAGAGAAAGGCATAGCAGTCCAGACTGCAGAGGCAACCTACACGCTGCGTCTCCTCAGTCCCGCTCTCCACCCTGGAGGCTGTACTTTCCACTGTGCTCTCTTTCCTGCTAAAAATAAACGTTGGCTACTACTCACTCTACCTGTGCCCTGGTGGGAATTCTCCACCAGAGCACAAGATGCAGACTGCGCAGCAGGGGAGCGGAGGGAACTCCAGGGGGAGGGGCAGCTCCCCTCGTAACAAAGGCCTGTGGCCCAGAGTCAGCTGCTATAGGACTGCTGTGGGCCAGCTAAAGATTCAGAGGGAGGAAATAGGGAAGGGTGTGTGTGTGTGTGTGTGTGTGTGTGTGTGTGTGTGTGGATACAGCAGCCTGTACGCCAGGATTCCTGCCCCCGCCAGTGTGTGTAGGGCCGCAACCTTCACCACCAGTCCTACGAAGGACTAGGGAGCTGAGACAGGGAAAGATGGAAGTGTCCACCTAGCATCCTTAGGTCTCCAACTTGTCCCCGCCCAATGCCCAACAGTTTGTCTTTGTTCTGATGACTCCAGCCATGGCTCCTGTCCTGGACTCAGTTATTCGTTTTTTGTTTTTTTGTTTGTTTGTTTGTTTTTTGTTGTTGCTATATGATCCCATCTTCCCAGGGGTTGACCTTAAGGGTGTGTAGTACCCTGCCCATCTTCTAAGCTATTTTGTGTTTCTTGTTTCAGATTCATTTTGTTTATTTATGTCTAGGAGTCTTTTGCCTGCACACGTGTGTGCTGGTGCCCAAGGGAGTCAGAAGAATCAGATGCCCTGGAAGGAGAATTAAGAATGCTTGTGAACTACCAAGAGGATTCTAGGAACTGAACCTGGGGCCTTGGCAAGAGCAGCAAGTGCTCCCTAACCAATGAGCCATATTTCTGGCCCTTAGGCTTATTTTGTTCATTTAGATCATCTCATTGTGTTGCCTAGGCAATTGATCTTCCTGCCCCAGCCTCCCCACTGAGCAGCTAGGATAACAGACTTGCACTAGAGTACATGGCCTTGGGTCAGGCTAGGGCCTAGTCCTAGGCTGGAAGGTAGAGGAGGCAGCTTTTCAAACTGCAGAGAGCAAGAGGATTGCCAATGGGGGCTGGAGAGATGGATGGCTCAGTGGTTAAGTGTTCTTCTGGAGGTCCTGAGTTCAATTCCCAGCAACTACATGGTAGCTCAAGACCATCTAGAATGTGATCATCAGATTCTCTTCTGGCGTGCAGGTGTAAATGCAGACAGAGCACTCGTATGCATAAAGTAAATAAATAAATCTTAAAAAAAAAAAAAAAAAAAAAAAAGATCGCCGAACGCCAGTATCTCCCATTTGGACAATTGATACTGCCTTAGCTGGTCCCCAGTCTACCCTCTCCCACTCTGCTACCATCCACCTCCGCGCATGCGCAGTAACAGAATACTCAGCGAGTTTGCCTTTCACGCCCCCCCCGGCCCCCCTCCGCGCCCGCCGCCCCTCTCGCCTTCCATTGCATGGACCCATGACTGTGTGTTGTAAAAGCCCCTTTCTTTAGCCTCAGTTGCTTCATCCCTCCCTCTCCTCCTCTCCTCTTCTCCTCCTGGCTCGCCTTCCTTTTGCTGCTGCATGGCGGCAGGTGCCTGGTGCTCACCTGCCCCACTGCCTGCGAGTGCTGCGGTTCCCTCTGCCTGGCATGATCTTCCTGCAGTTCTTGGCAAGGCTGTCCCCTCCCTTTTTGCCTCTTAAACAAACCCTAAGCTATCTCTGACACTGTCCAGTCCCCCGTTAGCGCTGTGTGTAAGATGATCTGCAGTTGGTAGATGTTCTGGCTGCCACTTGTCCCTCCACAGGAGCACAGAGAGCTGGGCCACCATGTCTCCTGTGGTCTCTGGAGTGTCTGCGGCGGCACGGTGGGAACTCAAGAATGGTGGGGAGAGAGCAGCCTTGCTTTAGGTTTCTTTAGAAGCCATCCAGCCTGGTGTGGTGGCGCACGCCTTTAATCCCAGCGCTGGGGGGCAGAGGCAGGTGGAGCTCTGTGAGTTGCAGGCCAGCCTAGTCTACAAAGAGAGTCTAGGACAGCCAGTGGGATACAGAGAAACCCTGTCTCGAAAAAACCCCAAACCCCATGCTCCCCAAAAGAAAGAAAGAAAGAAAAAAGTCACCCCTGGGAAGAGGTTTCCAGTGTACCCACTTGCTGTAGAAGATAATAGGGGAGGGAGACAGGACCTGGGCAGGGGAGGCAAAGGGACATCTTCCCACCCGGCTGCCGGGACCTTTAGTCTGTACTACAGGTGCCCGGTGGGTGAGGCCACACATTATCCTGCCCAAGTGGCAGGGGCCATAAGGAGTTAAAAAACCAGCTCCTCTACAAAGAGAGTCCAAGACAGCCAAGGCTACACAGAGAAACCCTGTCTCGAAAAACCAAAAAAAACCCAAAAACCCAAAAAACAAAACAAAAAAACCAGCTCCATCAGTTGCAGGTCGAGGACTTTGATTTCTTTCTTTCTTTTTTTTTTTTTTTTTTTAAAGATTTGTTTATTTTTTTTATTATTATTATGTGTACAGTGCTCTACCTGCATGTATACCTGCAGAAGAGGACATCAGATCACATCATAGATGGTTGTGAGCCACTATACGGTTGCTGGGAATCGAACTCAGGACCTCTGGAAGAGCAGTGTTCTGAACCTCTGAGCCATCTCTCCAGCTGGGCTCTTTGATTTTTATCACCTCTGGCCCGTGGTGACGCAGGCTGGGTGGCCTGTAGGCATTAAGAGAAGACACGCAGGGGCAGTGGGAGTTGTGTTGGTGTTTGTAACAGAGGATGCCGGCATTAGCCTCTGTGGAGAAAGAGCGCTAATGCAGCAGACGCTGGAGCTTGGACCTCAGGGACAGCCCAAACCAGCGAGCCGCAGAGGGGCCAGATTCCACTGCACACTGCACAAGGACCTGCGGCTGTTGCTTTCACATCATTCAGATGCCTTTGGCACGCAGCCCAGCTCAGAGTGGATAATGACCTTTCTTATGGCGCGTTAGGGGGAGTCTAGAAAAAACGTGCAGGGGCGGGAAAGAAGGAGTCCAGTGTGGTGGTTTAAACAGGACCGCTCCATACAGTCCTGTGTTTGAATCCTTTGTGACCAGGGAGTGGCACTCTTAGGAGGCGCGGCCTTGTTGGAGGAGATGTGTTGCAGGGGTGGGGCTTTGAGGTCTCAGTTCACTTCCTGCTGCCTTTAGATCACTATGTAGAACTCTCACTCAGCTCCTTCCCCGGCACCATGTCTGCCTGCACGCAGCCATGCTCCCTGCCATGCTCCCCACCATGATGATAATGGACTGAACCTCTGAAACGGTAAGTCAGTCCTTTATAAGAGTTGCCTTGGTCATGGTGTCTCTTCACAGTGAGAAAACTCTAACTAACTAAACTCTTTCCTCAGCTTGTTCCCTGTCTCTTTTCTGTACTTGTTGGTACTTCAGTTCTGCCCTCAGCCTGACTCTCCCCTGCAGTCACAATGACTTAACATCCAGAAACCACAGTGCCCAGAGATAGCAGAACCTCTCTTTGGGAGTCTCTCATAAAAACAAAGAGACATCTGATTTCCCTTCATGTGCCTCCAAGTACTTCAGTGAGCCACCAAGTGTCAACATGAACAGTTTCCTGTAAGAATGACTTGAGGCAGGTGACCAGTGGTGTCTGTTAAACACACTTGCCCTCCCCTGCGTAGGGGAGGATTGCCAAGGGGCCTGGACTAGCAGCTCTAAAGGGAAGATGCGTACTGGCATGGCAGGGCCTGACAGTGCCAGTCTTGAAAGAATTGACTTGGCTTTTGATCTGTGAAGAGCCACTGCGCCCTGGCAGATGGTTTCCCAGCCTCCTTGCAGCCTCCAGCAGCCCCAGGAGGCAGGCCCCCAGGACTGGGGAGTTTGCAAGGCTGGTGGGGCGGAGGAAGCGCTGTTCCCATTGGCAGGTGTGCATTGTCTATGGCAGCTAATTACTTAGGATGGATGACTCCGACTGGGGTAGAGACCCCTCCACCCGTGCCCCTCTCTCTGGCTGAGCAGGAACAGGTGGTGGAGAGAGCGGAGGGCTCCCATTATGCTGTGGCTGCTTGTGGGGCTATTTGTCACTGGGGATGTTTATGCCCTACCTGGGGCCAGGATCCAGGCAGAACAGTATCTTAGAAAGTAGCACTGTTGCTGGGACAGCAATTCACCAGGGTGACACAGGGCAGAGGACCTCTGTAGGCTACCTGCTGGTATCTAGCTTGGGAGTACCAAAGGACAGCAGTGTCCACCTGTGTCCTCAGTGGAGACTCAGACCTCTGGCAGTTCTCCTTCTGTCTGCCTGCAGAGAGTCACCATCCTGGGATTCTTACCTCCATCTCCTGTCCTGGCCACCTATGCCGTTGGCCTGAGCAGGTCCCTCACTGTCACTGTCAAGGCCCCACGATATCCCTGGAGACTAGTTCTGTCTCATTTCTCGAGGTCAGTGTAGAGGGACATCCCAGGCATGGATGGGTGCTGTGGTTCTCCTAAGTGCTACACAGTTCATACAGGAGCCACTCCCCGCCGCCCCCCCCATTGCCAGAAGCAAATTCCTTCCTTCAGATCTGCTTCCCTAAGTCTCACATTCTAGGATTGGTGTGTGTGTGTGTGTGTGTGTGTGTGTGTGTGTGTGTGTGTGTGTGTGTAGTATATGTGTGCATGTGTGCACTGAGTGTGTGCACATGTGCGTGTGCCCAGTATAGAACCTTACCCAGACCTCTTTCTACTAGGGAAGAGGGGACAGCAGCCCCAGTTGCCTTCTCTAAAATCCAAATTTGGTTAATAAAAACATGGCAGCCCTGGCTTCAATTCCTGGCTCCAACGCCCCACCCCCCCCCCCCCCCCCCCCCGCCAGAAAAAGCAAAAACAAAAAGGAAAAAGGAGTGTGATTGGGAGAGGGGCCGTGGAGATGCTAGAGAGACATGCAGCACTCTGCAGATGCGTTTAGACATGGAGTTCATATGTCATCCTATTCTGTCTGATTTAACCACTTCACGGTCGAGAGCACCCTTGGAGGGGCCTCCACGGGGCAGCTTGGAGAGGCCTTAAGTCCCTCAGCAGCATCTCAGCTCACCTCTCTGGGAGGTGCACACAGCCAGGCGATGCTTGCATGGCCGTGTGCAGACGCAGCTTTATGCTATTTTCTCTTGCACCTGAATCTTAAGTCACCGGTGTCTCTGGGCAAGCCAGGGCTTTGGGAGAAACTGTTAATAATAGATACATGCGACTGTCTGGTAACGAATTGCCGGAGACGGTAATTAGCATTTTAATTTAGCCATTTTCTTCCCACTCACCTCTGGAGACCTGAGTTCGAATCTGAAATTGGGGTCGCCGGTGGAGGTTTGCCCGTGTCCTTCTAATCTCTCCCATGGGTGTTTGTCTTTGTCACTCCAATAGCCACAGCGCAGGGCTGAGTTTGGCCTGAAGGGGGCACTGTCTGTCCAGGCTGTGGAGTGGCAGCCTTTGGCTCACAGGGAGCCTGTGGAGCTGAAGAATCTGCTGGGTGGGGCTGCTGTGAAGAAGCAGCAATGGAGGGGCCTGGAGCCATGGAGGAGGAGGCAGGGTCAGGATGAAAAGAGACCAATGGCTGGGAGAGAAAGGACTGTGGGCAGCCTGAAGTGATCAGGGCAGAAGGAGGGTCGGCTTCCTGTGATGCTATCTGTCCCTTCCCCTAGCCTCTCCCTTTCTCTTGCACAAATTTCAAGTTTCTCAATATTTCTCCTAGTCTGGATCTACTCCTTAACTCAACGACATATAAAACTTAAAAACCATGGGGCAGTGAGATAGCTCAGTGGGTATAGGTGCTTGCCACCAAGTCTGATGACCTCAGTTCAATCCCTGGTAGCCACAGAGTGGAAAGAGAGAACAGATTCTTGCGCGTTGTCCTTTGACCACCATGCGTCCCCCCTCATCCCACCCCCTCCCCAAATAAGTAAACAAATGCAAAATAATTGACTACTCTGGATCATTAGCAACAGTGAAAGCTCTGTTAGTCCAGAGAGCTGAGGAGGAGTGTGACGAGGCTTTAGGGGTGTGTCGAGGCAGAAGCGCACCTGCATTTATTGCATGGGTGTGAGGACAAAGCAGAGCCCCCTTCCCAGGTCCTACACCTCACTGACTGGAGAGAGTCAGCACATAGTACAACACCAAAGATAAGTTTCAATGTAGGGAGTCCCAGTGCCCACAATAATAAAAAATGGCCAGCTGTTTTCCCTCTATGCTGGTGGCAGGTCCAGGCTCCCCAGCTTCAGGGTTGGGCAGAACATTGAAGGTGACAGGTGTGGGTGGAGAAGGTGGTTGCTTGGGCTCGAAAGCATGGTGGTGTCAAAGGCACCCTGCACTACCTGGTTCTGAAGACCCAACACAGTGGGGACCAAATTCCAGTGATGCTCCCAGGCCCGGTGTGTGGTGCTTGCCAGTGGCAATGTGTTGTCCTCTTATCTTTCTGATCCCATCCTTATCACTTGACAAGCTTTGGATGAGAATGGGAGCTGTTGGCAAGTAAGGGCATGTGTGGGCTGCACAGGTGAGGAGTAAAGCATGGCTGGGTCTCAGGCACGCCACATCACCCAGTGGCTGCTTTCTTCCTGGCTTGCTGCATTGTTTCCTTAGCTTTGTCAAGGCTAGCTATCCTTAGATCACAGGCTGGTTCCCAAAAGAGCTCCTTAGATGGCTGGGCAGCGGTGGTGGTGCACGCCTTTAATCCCAGCACTTGGAAGGCAGAGGCAGGCAGATTGCTGTGAATTCGAGGCCAACCTGGTCTACAAAGCAAGTCCAGGACAGTCAAGGCTACACAGAGAAACCCTGTCTCGAAAAACCAAAAAAAAAGTTCCTTAGATCCTCCTCCTCCTCCTCCTCCTCCTCCTCCTCCTCCTCCTCCTCCTCGTCTTCTTCTTCTTCTTCTTCTTCTTCTTCTTCTTCTTCTTCTTCTTCTTCTTCTTCTTCTTCTTCTTCTTCTTCTTCTTCTTCTTTAAAGGATCTCTTTATATAGTCTTAGAACTTACTATATAGTCCTGGAACTCACTATATTGACCAGGCTTGCCTGGAACTCACAGATATCTACCTGCCTCAGCCCCCAAGGGTTGGGATTAAATGTGTGTTCCTGCAGCATGGACACTGTGCCAATGCTGGTAGAGAAGCTACCAAAAAAGGGTTTATACCTTTTTTTGTTGTTGTTGTTGTTCAAACAGCTTCTTGTTGGTGCTGGAGGGATGGCTCAGCTATTAGAGCACTGGGTGCTCTTCCAGGGGTCCTGTATTGTCACGGTAAACCACCAGGAACTGCGGCCTTGGCATGAATGCTCAGCCCTGTGCCACCTTGTATAGTGGGCATGTCCCTAAAGATCTCAATTTTCTCATTTGAATCCCCAATAGAAATGCCTTTAGGAGTTGCCAGTTAGAGGGAGGAAGGCGCCGCAGCAGTAAGTGCCAGGTGATGTGCTTGGTTCTGCCCCTTGCTTCCTGCTCCCAACCCCATTCCTAAGAAGGGGCTCTTCTCTGCTGGAAAAGCCTCTCTCAGTGCAGCAGGTTGGGCAGCACTTGCTCCAGTGTCCTTGGATGTGCCTAAGAGTAGGGAGGAGTTGGTCCACATCCTGATGTAGCCACTGTAGTGACAACAGTGTATGACACTGTGGGGTCTGTAGGCCGTGGCCTCTCTAGCCCACCTGAGGACAGTGGCTGGTAGTATTTACTGTTGGACAGCCTCAGCAACTCCCCAGCTCCCAAGGGTGAGGTTTTTGTTCCCTCAGCCCCACGACCGGCTAGAGTGGCCAGGTAGGTGGAAAGGCTGTCTTGGCATTGCATACCCAGGTTCCAACAATGTTAGGACATGAACTTGGGCTCTGGACAGGTGTGTAGATCCCAACTCTACTGCTGGGGTCATGGTCTTTACCCCTGAAATGCCATTTCCTAGTATGAAATAGCAAAGGTGTTCAGGTGACGACATGGCCGACCCACAGCAAATGCAGCAGGCAGCAGCTATCACATCCGTTTGCACTGAAGGTTGCGGTCATGGCAGTGTGCTTACAGGCTTGAATTCTGCATGTGGGTTGTCTGCGATAAGACCCTAGAACTATCCCTTGCCCAGTATGACCTCTCTGAGCCTTAGGGATGGACAGACAGCTGCATGTGGTCCCCTGTGGCTGGGCAAGCTCAGGATCCTAACTCATCTAAGCAAGTCCACAACAGTGTGGTGTTTAGTGCATGTGTGACTCGTCACAGCTCAGCCAGACCAGCTCCCTGCTTGGCTCCACTGCCTGGGATGACCCTTGACCTTCTGCTCCTCTCCCTCATGTCCCAGGGTGACTGATGCTGGCCCCTTAGATGGGAGCAGGCTGAGGACAACCAAAGGGACAGAGCACAGTGGCCAGATCAAGCTGAAGGACAGGCAGGGGTGACTTGAAAGTCCTTCTTTGTGCACGGCAGAGGGCCCCACAGCTATTGGTCAATATCCATTGACTTGCACCCTCTCTTCTCTAACTTTAAGGGGGGGTCTTTGTTGCATTAGGAAGCATTACCATGGCAACCTTCTGGTTTCACAAAAACAGCCTTTCCTTCCAGAACCAATATCTTCCCTCCCTGTCTGTAAGAGAGGTTTTTTGGGTGGGACATGGGACTCTCTGAACCCCAGGGCTCTGGACAAAAGCCCAGGTCCAGGCAGGCTTTGCTTCCAAGCACTCAGGCTTGATGCCAGGCTGTGAAGTACCCATTTGGGCAGCCGTTTGTGTGTAAATCCTATATCTCTTGTGTGTCTATGGTACCCAGCAAGGCACCAGGTGCTGGCTGGGACCTCCCCAGTACTGAGGACAAATAGAACCCTGCCTTCAGACTGTAGACTTCTTGGTGGCTTCTTTTTAAGTCAGGGGAAAGAGAGCAAGACGTCTTTGGCCACAGTTAATAGCTGTGGACGAAATGAAATACAGCCACGTGGCAGACAGTGGCAGCAAGGGGCAGGGAAGCCCTCTCTGCCTTTGGAGCCAAGCCTGAGCATGCACAGGAAGGCAGCCATGCGAATCCCTGGAGGATATGTGTACAGGTGGTGGGGGACAGTAAGTGCAAAGGTCCTGAGAAAAGTGTGATCTTGAGTGTGTGAGGATTAGGTAGAGTCCAGGGGACTGGGGTGTGGCCAGAAGGATGCCAGAGGGACTATAGCGAGCAGGGTAGAGATGTGTGTGACATGCAATTTAAAAAATCCTTTCGAAGGTTCCAGGATAGCCAGGGCAACACAAAGAAACCCTGTCTTGAAAAACAAAAACAAAAATAAAATCCTTTCAAAGCCTGGCCATGGTGGTGCACACAGTTAATGCAGCCCTCAGGAGGGGGAGACAGGAGGATCTCTGTGAGTTCGAGGCCGGCCTGGTCTACAAAGTGAGTCTAGGACAGTCAAGGCTACACAGAGAAACCCTGTCTCAAAAGCAAACAAACAAAAACAAATGCTTTTGCTTGCTTGGAGTACAAGCCGATGTTTCCGGATTCTCTGGCCTTGTGCCACAGGTATTGAGTAAGCTTATCTGACTTAAGGCAGCATCCAGAATTGGTCCCCTGCTGACCTTGTGGCCCGACAGCCACCCTCACTGTTACTCAGGAGTCCTCTCCTCCATTGTCACCTCTCTTCTTTCTCTCCATGACTTTAACATTCTGGTTGTTGACGGAGAAGCCTCCTACTCCTCCAACTCCCCCCTCCCCCAACCCCAAAGCTAACTAAAGCTCTCCCTGATGAATGGAGAGACTTGCACCTATGAATCCTTCAGACAGCCCAGTCCCGGGCACTCAATCTCTCATAACTCTGCTAAGGGTGCTGAGTGACACCTGTGACAGCTGGATAAAGGATGAAATAAGAGGTCTGATAAGTGGGATTGATGGCTGTCCTTGTTCAAGATGGGCAGATGGAAGGGCAGAGGTGGGCCCGGGGTGAGTTATTACCTTCTTCGGGGTGTCTGGAGCTCCAGCTTGTTCTAAGCCCATGTGCCGAACAGGGTTCCATCAATCTCCAGCCCTTCAAGAATCTCATACCTGAGACTTCAGAGCAGCCCCTGAATTCTGGTGCCCTGAGGGCTTGAGAGCACCTGAACTTTCCTTCAGGCTGCAAGGTGAACCACCAGAGAGTGCAGCACAAGGCATCTGATGTTGTGGACGGGCGCCTCCGGGCGCCTCCGTCTGTGTGCCCTGGGAGGCACACAAAGTGAAACCAGGAGTCTCAGCCCAAATGCCTTTCACTGGCTTAGGCAGCCAAACCCTCTGACGTGGCTTTTCCTTCACTCGTGGCTTGATCCGCGCTACAGCGATGAGACCAGTCTTTTTGTGGATTGGATATACACTGCAGTAGACTCGGTCCTACAGGCTTTCGCTCATGCTTGCGCGATGGCTGCAGGATCCTTCTAAGGCTACCTGTTTGTGCCCAGTGAGGGGGCGGAGGGAGTCCCCAAATTGCACTAAAACTGTAGCATGGAATTTCCCTGGGTCATGTGTTCCTGTGTTAATGAACCTATTACTATGTAAGAGAAGACGGGAAGTCCTGGCTGGCTAACTCTGAAATTGCAAGGTACCCAACTGTGTGGCTGGGAAGCTCGGAGTTCTCCAGGGAGGGAGGGGGAGGGGAGATGAGCATTTGCCTTATCTTATCTTTCCCTTGCCATGGATTGACTGCAGAGTCCATGGACATGTAAGTTCCGCGGTTGCATCATAGGAAACCCTGTAGCTGTCAGGTCTCTGGTTGCGGGCGACAGAAACTCAATTAGAACTGGCAAAAGCCAAAGGCAGCCGTCTCACGATAGCAAAGGCCTCTGATCCTGCTGCAGACGGTGGGACTGAGTGTTTCTTGGGTCTCGGGATGCATGCTCTAGCTTTCTGGTCTAGTTCTGAGCAGTCCACTGTTGAGGGATGGGTTGGCACCGTTTTGGGCAGACCTGCGTCCTCAGTGAGTTTAAGGCCAGCCTGGTCTACAAAGAGAGTTCCAGGCCAGCCAGAGCTGTTACACAGAGAAACCCTGTTTTGAAAAACCAGAGAGAGAGAGAGAGAGAGAGAGAGAGAGAGAGAAGAGAGAGAGAGAGAAGAAGAGGACAGAAGGAACCTTGATGGGGGGTGGCCTGTAGTTTAGGCAAACAGAGGCGACCCCAGCTGAATTCGAGCACACCACATTGATCCACGTTATTCTCCACAAATACCTGCTCCTTCAGGCTCAGAACATGGACTATCTCCCTTTGCTTGGTGCTAATGCATGCCTGATACACCCTGCAGAACAAACACAGAGTGGGTGGAATCGTTGCCTACCCCAGATGCTGTGCTCAGGCCTGCTCCGGAATTAAACTCAAACAAGCAAGGGGTGGGGGACCAGAGGCTCAGAACTGTGGAGCTGTTTGCCCAGGTTGCATGGCTGGTGAGTGATGGGCCTTGGCACACACATCCCTCTGGCTGGCTCCAGAAACCCCGGCTTCATATCTCTCTCCCTGTATTCTCTTTCCCAACAGGACGCCATCTCCCAAAGTAAACTCCAGGGAAACAGTAATACATCACGAGACAGTGGGGGATCCGTTCTGAGAACATGTTCTGTCATAGGGTGAACATCAGAGCACATTACACAGACTACGGCTTCTACACTGTCAGGTGGCCACATGACCTTATGGGATTGCTACTGTGTGTGGCCCATTGCCAATGGAGAAGAGCGAAGTGAAGCCAGGCTGCACATGAATGCTTCACGCTGATGCTCTCTGGCTGCATCTCTTTTCTAATTGGGTTTTCATTTGTGAAAAATTCCATATATTGAGCTGAGTGGTAGAGCACTTGCCAAGCATTTGTGAGCCCTGAGTTCAACCCCCAGCACCAGAAAAACAACAAAACAAAACAAGAGGATGTTTATTCTATGTAGTTTTGCCTCATGCCTTTAATTTCATCACTCTGAAGGCTGAGGCAGGAGGATTGATGCAAGTTCAAAGGTCTGTGCAATGAGTTTCGGGCCAGCCAGAGCTATGTGGGGTGTGAGGGAGAAACTTCACATGGGTGAATACTTGGGCTTTTTCTGAGAAAAAGGGGCAACGGCTGTGCCACATACCATGTGCCTGCACCAAGCAGGGCCTGGCTCCTTGTGTGGTTTAAGGAACTTGCTGTTCTTGGTTTCCTCACAGGCTGTCTTCTCTTCCTAGAGGGACCTTCTTAGCCGTCTGTCTTCACTCCTTTGGTCATTCACATCCTAGCTCAAAGCTGTCTCCTGCATGCGTATACATGTACACATACATGTGCACGCACACAGGTACGTGCAGTGTGAGCAGGCACTGAATGGACTCACCAGGTTATAGTTACATTTCGATTCATATATATGCAGATGCAACAACAGCGGCTAGAGAAGAGGATTGTGGGAGGAAGGAGGTTGGACCTGGGATGAGTGGGAGGGACAAGAAGGGAGAAATTATACAACTGTATTTTAATTAGATTATAAGGAATAAACAATATATGAGAAAACAGGAATAAAGAGGCCAACCCCAAGAAAGACTCAATGCTAGTATCATCCTTCCTGAAAGGGCCTTGCCGACAATGCTGTCTCATCGGTGCTGAGTCCCAGGGAAGCAGGGTTCGCTGGCTTTGAAGCTATGAGACCCTCAGAGCACCAGCACAGAGCCCATCAAGAAACGCGCAGAGAGTGGAAGGCTTGAACCGCCAAGGGCCGACTCGCCTCGCTGCTCCCAGTCTCTGAGTCTGTTAGTCCGTCTTCACGGTGTGCCCTACTCGCTGGGAGGCAACTTCTGGCTTGTTTGCTACACACTAGTTTATGAGCCGTGTGGCTGGAAGCTGGAGCCCCAGGGGTGGGGGTGGGGGTTGGGGGGAGGGGAAGCCACACCTCTCATCCAGATTCTGTCCGGCTGATGAATTAGTGAGAACTACTGAAACTATGACGAGTTGGAATATTGATCTTCAGTCACGTGATCCTAGAATCTCTTTAGCCTCCTTAATAGCCATTCTTACATCCCGTGGCTGTCAGATGAAATCTTTGGAGTATATTAGTTTAGCAGACCCCTAGCTTCTACCCACCCCAAGGCTAAGAATGTCACCACGTAGCATCTGAGGCCTAGAGCAGAGGTTTCCCAGCTGCTCTGAGACCACCTGCCCGCTGTCGCTACGCTACCAATGTGTTTGAAATGTCTTGACTTATGACTTTCTTTGGCTTTACATTTACCAAGACTTTGTGCCACTGGTAGCATGTCGGGTCCCAGCACTGGGTGTCCAGACTCCATGCCCCTAGCCATGTTCACCTGTGCTTGGCTCTAGAGTAAGTGAGTTCCAACTCCATTCCAGACAGGAGCTGTTTTGTGCAGACATAAAGCAAGGCATGAGGCAATTTTGCCATGGGGGCTGACCTGCTACCGTAGGGCATACAGAGAGGGCTTTGACCTGTGGTAGAAATGTCCCAGGGGCTCCCCAGGCCTCATTTCCTGTTCCCTGGGCACTACGTTACCATTGTGGCCTCTGAACTATAGACACACACTGCAGAGCTCTGTGCCTGGCTCTGTACAGCAAGCAGGATGGGTAGAGTAGGAGTGGTGGGGGCTGGGCATCCCAGATGTTGGGAGAGAGTGACAACACAGGTATCCCCAAGTTCTTAGGGCCAGGTTCTCAGAGCTGCTGTCCGGGGTAGGGAAGTGGGAGGGGGGTGGTCCTTGCCCAGGGAACCACCCCTAACATCATGGCTGGTCTTTCCTGGATCCTCCCAGTTTTTCTTTTGCATCCTGCTGCCTGTGTTGCCTCCACACCTACATCCCTAGTTCTAGCAATGGACATGTCTCCCTCATACGTCTTCTACCATCCTAGGTAAGAAGCTCATGACCAGTACACCCTGTTGGACACTAACCTGAAAAATCCTGAGGGGTGGGATGGGAGGTACCCTTCAGTCCCCACACCTTCCCTGAAAGGAGGCTGGAGCACCATACCACAGCCAGTTCCTCTAAGGGGCAGGCCAGGCAGCAGTGATGCACCTGGGACAGGACCCAGGTGCTATGAAGACTTTCTAAGCCCAGTCAACAGGGTCAGTCAGCTCCTATACCCTGGGCTGCAAGCCCTTAGCCTCACTGCTCTGCTTACTGGCCCTGGATCCTCAGCCACATCCCTCTATCCGGGACATACTTCTTGCCATTTAGATGCGAGCTTAGACATTATTGAAGCACGCATCCACATCTTCTAGAAGGGTCAAACGAGATAGCCAGACAGGCTAGAAGGTCTAGGATTCAGATGGGTTCATGTGGGGCTGCGAAGATGTCCGCTTACCTCACCAAGCCCCCATGCTATCTTCTCGGCGTCCCTTGGGTCTTGTTTGCTTGTGGCGGTCCCCCTGCATCAGAGTGGACTCTAGTGAGGCTCGTCGTGTTTTCTTTCTGGGCATCTGCAGCTCAGAGGCCAGGTCCACATGTAGCAGGAGCTCAGGAAGTGTTTTCTGGGTAAATTAATAGAAGGGATGCCCTCCGTGAGGTCAGACAGGCATTGCCCCCTGCCTGTTGAACTCAGGAACAAGGGGTCTAGAAAGCTGCCTGAATTCAGCACGAAGTGGGCTGCTCCTCTATGGTAAAATTGCAGAGTTTGAGGGAGCGTTCCCTGTCCTGGGGTGCACATCCCACTACAGAGCCAAAGGAAGGCGTGTTAAAGCAGCCAAATGTTGCCTTTTTTTTTTTTTAAACCAGTTAGTCTACAACTGTGCTTCTGACACTTCACTCGGGCAACATAGAAGATGCTGGCAAAATTATTATTATTGTTGTCAGCTAATATTTGTTATACACTCTGCACAGGACGAGCCATCTTATGCCCACTCTAATCAGTTTTGGTTCCCTGAAGACAGACTTAGGAGACGACATAAAAAGCTGCACGAAGCCACAAAGGAGCACACACCTGCAGTGAGGCTTCCAGGGGCCATTAGGCCTGGAGAGGGCGGGGAGGGGGGGAAGGGAGGGGTAGTTCCACACAGCTGGAACACAGAGCACCCTTGGCCAACCAAGTCGCAGGGTATAGAAGACTTGAACTCCTCAGGGAATTTCCCTAAGCAAGACTTGTGGCCTCTCAGTGCTTTACAGATGCCCTTGCTCTAATTGCCCCTCCTCAACATCGTCCCAAAAACAGTGCCACAAGGCTGCAAAGCCATCCCAGAAACAAGGGTGTTTCAGTGAGCGAAGGAGGGAAGGACAGACAGGACTGAGGGGTGAGGGAAGAGAGCTATGACCCACCTGTTGGAGAGGCTCATCCGCCAATCCCTCTCTTCCACTCAGCCCTACACATAGCAGAAAGACTGTGGCTCCAGACAGCTGCTACTGTCTACTTCCAGGGAATGACAGAAGATGGCCCAAGGTCGGGAGGTGTGGGGGCGAGGGCGGGTGCATGAACAGGGAAGGCACATTTCCTGCCTAATGGGAGGTGGCTGCCTTGGTAATGAGCATTCCCGCTAATTTGGAGGAATGATTTAACACCAGGAGGAGCCTGGGAAAACTTCTTCTAAATAGAAAAATCTGACCCACTCCCACCAGGCACCAGCTTGGAAAACCATCTTACTGCTTGGAATTGGGATCAGTCTACACTGGGAGGGAGTGAGAACATCAGTGGGTGCCTCCTTACAAAAGAAGGTGGGAAGGCAGGTACTAATGGGGGGGGTACAGGTAGGGGGACGGAAGCCACCACAGTCAGGTTCCCTGCCCCTAGCGATGACTTGGAGGCAGAGTTAGGAAGAGCCCGGGATGGACTGCTGCCAACCACCTAGCCCAGCTGAACACTCAGATTCTGGCCTCCCTGGCTCCGGGACTAGACAGACAGTGCGAATGGGGTCCATTCTATTCATTTATGAAGCACCTACCATAAGTCAGGTGTCATTGCCCCAGGGCCTCGTGGCTAAGTGCGTGGTCAGGGAACCTGCTCAGGGGTCCAGTGAGGAGAACGGATAGGTGGCCTGGTGAGTGAGCAAGATAACATCAGGTCAGTGCCAACCAAGTGCGGACTGAAAAGCAGAAAGGAACGGAGAGTGGCGAGGTCAGGGAAGAACAAGCCAATCAGAGGGCTCATGGAGGACAAGGGTCTGTGGTGGGAGCCATGACGGAGTGTGGTGGTGGTGGGCCTAGGGGAGGTAGAACAGGCCAGAGCAGGGGAACAAGGGGAAGGTGAGGGGCCCCCGAAGGACTCCTGGATTCATTCTGAATTGGCCTGGAAGCCTCCAAAATGGAGACTGTGATTTGTGATCTAATTTATACTGGGGGGGGGAGGGGAATCACCGGGATGCTCTTTTGGGTGGAGAAAATGGGTAGGAAGTGAGAAAATTCTGAGTGTAGTGAAGTGAGAAGAGGTGGGGGTGGAGAGCTGGATGGACGTGGTGGAGCCTGGGATGGGTTTTTGGTGGTGGGCAGCCTCTGCGGAGAGACTGGGCTTCTTGGCTGGGGCTAGGGAGAACTGTGAGCAAAGATTAGTTGCCAAGTCCTGGGAGTGAAAGGATCTCTGTGGAGGCGGTGGAGCTGGGAGCTTGGCTGGTCCTGGGCTACAAGTGAAGGTGCCCACTTGTCCTTTAAATAATAAAAATAAACAAACAAAAACCCTGGGATTCACTTTGTAGACTAGCCTGGCCTTGATATGGCGGAGATCTGCCTGCCTTTGCCTCCTGAGTGCTGGGATCAAAGCTATATGCCACCATGCTTAGGTCATCCTTTTTTTTTTTTTTTTTTAAGATATGATCTCACACTGTTGCCCAGGCTGGCGTGGGAGTCACTATATATTCCAGGGCGGCCTTTTAACTCCTTTCTGCCTCAGTTTCCCTAGTGCAACAGACTACCTGTGTCAGCCCCCATTGCAGGCCTGGGATTTTCTTCCCTTGTTTTCAATACACTGGCCCCTTTGGCCCACCCTCCGAGGTTCTGAGAACAACTGAGTTCCCAAAGGCAGAATTCTGTATAGATGAAAACCGTAGCCCGGGAGTGTCAGGTGCCAAGGTGGAGTTCTGAAGCTTAAGCCTGGAAAGGTTTACTCTGCCCCTCCCCACATCGCCAGGTCAGAGAAGGAAGTGGTCCCTCTCCCTAGTTCTTTGATGCCCCAAACGTGCCTCTTCTCACTGAAATCCAGAAGGCAGGACTCTGAGGTGGCTATAGCCTGTGGGCAAGAGAGGAAAAGAACAGACAGGCCGACACCACCCCCCTTCCCCTATACACACACCAGAACAATTTGTGACTCCCAGGGTCTGCTTCCAGGAGACTGTTACACTGGAGAGTTTAAGGAGTCAAGATGGCGGTGGTTAGCCCTCACAGGTTGCTTTTCTCTTGTCCTTGCCCTAGTGCTCCAAAGACCACTGTGTCTCAGTTGCCCCTTCCTAGCAGGCAGCCTCTATTCCAGTGTCTTCTCCTAGCCCTGGCTAGCTGCTCGGCTTCCAGTCATCATGCAAGACGGAGAGGAGAAAAACAGAGAGGCACAAACGAGGCTCCAGCTCCTTCTCTTAAAGGCAGCAGCCTGAAAGGGCAGCATGCATTTACTTACAGCTCATTGGCCAAAATTTACTGCATTGACCACACTTAGTAGCAAAGGGGGCTGGGAAGTGTAGTTTTTAGCAGAACCCTTTGTCTATGGCTCTAGTGAGGCAGAAGGGTGTGGAAATCAAGTAGTCCCAGGATGTTAACAGTGATGCCAAGTAACTAAGATCAAGACAAACACCTCCCATGCCTCTTGCCCCCTGTTCGCTTGTCGCCATGCTCCCCCAACCCTTCTTTCCTAGCCTGTGCCCCTCCCCGCTCCTAACTTCTTTTCTTGACACATTGAAGCCCCTCCCACCTCTGGGTCTTTGCATTTGCTTCTGTGATAACTTCACACCAAGACCCTTGCACCACCAAGTCATCTCACCATTCAGGTCTCACAGAGACCTGTCCTGACCTCACCAGCCACTCCAAGTGACCTGCCGGACACTTAGGCTCAGTGTGACCATTCGGTCTAGGAACATATGGTCTTGTGTCACACAAAACATTTCAATGATGATGGTCACATACTCAAGTGATCGATCAAGGAGATGGTCAAGGAGCTGAAAAACCCGTCCCAGAACACCATCACAGCCTTTGTACTAGGCTGCCGCATGATGCTTCATGAGGCTGTGAGTACAAACCTGACGTGACCCACACACGACACATGCTACTGTGTCCGGAACACAGCACCTAACAACATACTAAGCGGCAATGCTAGTTTATGTTTTTGGCTTCATCATTATTTTAGCATGTATTTCTATGGATCAAAAAGAAATTACCGTGGGCTGGAGAGATGGCTCAGTGGCTAAGAGCACTGTCTGCTCTTCCAGAGATTCTAAGTTCGATTCCAAGCAACCACATGGTGGCTCACAACCACCTAGACTGGGATCTGAGGCCCTCTTCTGGAATCCAGGCATACATGCAGATAGAGCACTCACATGTGTAAAATAAATAAATAAATCTTGAAAAAAAAAATAAAGTAAAAAGTAAATTGCTGTAAAGCAGTGTGTCATGTGGTGCTGGCAGCAGCGTCATTTGTGTGTTTACTGTGTTCACTGTAGTCTTGTGTTGAGACAGTAACATAGAACACCCAGCCGTGCAAACACCCAGCTGTGCACTTTGCACGGCTGGTGTAATTAAGTCACCTGATGATGTATTCCTCATATCATGCCCAGCTGTCAATGATGTCTGACCATAGTTTTGGTGCCTCCTCACTGGTCTTAGGCACGTGCTAGCATCACCATAGAAGGGTGATTTCCTCGACTACTTCCATGCCTGCCCGTTCGAAGAGATGCGTGATTGTAGGCAGGAAACTTTGCATTAACGTTGGACTATGGATGTCCCTAGTGCCTCCAGCTCACGACAACTCACCGGGTCCCCTAGGACTCTTGGTCACGTCTCCTTTTGGCCTGCTTTCCTCAGTCAGGCTCCTGTTTCTAGTGTTGCTGGTCGTCTCACTAGTTTGTGCTTCTGAGGAGCAAGAAGAGAACTTAGCATCTGTGGGTCTCATGCGCTGTCTTCCCTTTTCTCCTCTCATCTAGTAAATCGTTTACCTGGATACAGGACCAAGTTCGGAATAATTTTTCTTCACTATTTGAAACATTTCTTCCAATCTTGTAGTTTCTCTGGAGTTTGGGAAACTTTGCATAGAAAAAATTTGCTTCAAATCTTTTGCCTGTTAAAATAAATTCTGAGTCTTTGGATTCCAAACTCACATCTCTCATTCCTCAGACTTTTTTTTTTCTCTTTTCTTTTTTAGGTTTTTAAAGACAGGGTTTCTCTGTGTAGCCCTGGCTGTCCTGGCATCGCTTTGTAGACCAAGCTGGCCTTGAACTCACAGTGATCCACTTGCCTCTCCTCAGACTTTTTATTGAATGGTTTCATTCATGATTTCTTCCTCAGCGTCTTGCTACCCAGATGTCCAACTTGTCGTTTCCTTGGGGTTTTGGTCTATTTTCTTTGGGATTGTCTCACATTTGTCTTCTAATCTATCTCTTAATATTTTTAAGCTTTAAAGTTTTTAATTTTAAAATATTTATTTATTTATATTGGTTTTTCAAGACAGGGGTTCTCTGTGTTGTCTTGGCTGTCCTGGACTCACTTTGCAAACCAGGCTGGCCTCAAACTCACAGAGATCCTCCTGCCTCTGTCTCCCTGAGTGCTGGGAGCACAGGCATGAGCCACCACGCCCAACTAATCTACCTTTTAAAATTACGTGTGTGTGTGCGTGTGTGTGTGTGTGTGCGTGCGCGTGTGTGCGCGTGCGTGTGTGTGCGTGTGTGCGCGTGCGTGTGTGTGCGCGTGCGTGTGTGCGTGCGTGTGTGTGTGTGTGTGCGTGTGTGCGTGTGTGTGTTGTGTGTGTGCGTGTGTGCGTGTGTGTGTGTGCGTGCACAGGTTCTTTACATTACCCTTTCCCATTTGTCTGCTTTGTTCTTCCTGCTCTATAAGAGGAGTGGTACAGTTTAAATCCAGACGACTCCGACAGCTGTATGTTAAAGTTGTATGCATCACCCACAGGTGTAGCCAAGTGGCAGAGGCTTTAAAAGGTGGGACCCAGTGGGAACTCAAGTCCTTAAGACTGTGATCTCCAGGGAGATGGTAAGCCATTTCCTGTTCCTCTTTACTACTTCCAGGTCTTAGGGTGAGAGGCTTTGCTCCACCCTACTCTCCTCACTGAGATGCACCGCCTTGCAAAAGGCCCCAGAGCAACCAGGCCAAGTGACCTGGAAGACTTTGAACCAAAATAAACCTTTCCCGGCCACACTGCTTATCTCTCCAGGCGTCTGCTGCTGACTCACACAAGGCCTTCTCCAGCTGCCTGGATCTGCAGGTCCTGTCAGCACCTCGCTGGCCTGGCCACCGCTGTCTGGGGCCACCCCAGCACCAGAGCCCTGAGCAGATTCCCTCAGGAAGACTCATTCTCCTGGGGAAGTGCTCTGACCTCACAACGTCTAGTGATGACGAGGAACACGAGCTGGGCCCCTGTCCCAGCTTTCCACACCCCTCCTCACAGTCTGCTGCATCTTGTCTTGTCAGTCAGGAGTTGAACTATGGAGGAGGGCAGTGGGCTAAGAGTGGAGAGAGGAAGTGGATCTACTCTACTTGTTGAAAAATCTCCTCCCCACCTCACACACACCTAGTGTCTTACCGTAGAGTCCTGGCTGGCCTGGAACTCACTATGTAGACTAGGCTGGCCTTGAACACACAGACATCCACCTGCCTCTGCCTCTGAGTGTTGCAATTAAAGGTATGCACCAATATGTCTGGCCCTTTTCATTTATTATTACTATTGTGCGTGTGTGCGTGTGTGCATGTGTGTATGTGAGTGTGTGCATGTGTATGTGTGAGAGTGTATATGTGTGTGTGCATGAGTGTGAGTGTGTGTGTGTGTGTGTGTGTGTGAGTGAGAGAGAGAGAGAGAGAGAGAATGTGTGTGTGTGTGTTGCTTGTCTAGAGGTCAGAGGACAGCTTTTAGGAGTCAGCTTTCTTCTTCTAGCGCAGGTCCCATGGATGGAATTCAGGTTACCAGACATGCATGGCAAGTCTTTTACATGTCCCCCACCCCCACTCCACCCCCACCCCAACCTTGCAGGCTCTTGCACAGCTTTTTTTTTGAAGCTTCATCTGGAACCTTCCCCAAAGGCGCTATAAACCCCATAAACCATCCACGACTCTGTCTATTTGTGCTCCTGACTTTTCTTCCCCTTCCCGGCCGTGACCCCTTGACCTCCTCTGTCGTCCTGTATCCAGGGCAAGTCTGTCTTCCACTTGCTCACTGTGCTGCCTTCACAAAACACGGTGGGACGGGGAACAGAAATGTGTTTCTCATGTTTTCAGTGGCTGCAAAGGCCAAGGTCAAGGTGCTGGCAGGTCCAGAAGAGGGCCTGGTCTCTATACTCACCCTGGTCCAGAATCCCAAGTCCTCATGGGACAGGAGGGAGGAAGAGGAAAGAAGGGCCATGTATGCATAAGGACACTGACCCATTTGTGCAAACAGCCATCTAACTCAATCCCCTCAGAGATGCCACTTTCTAGTGTCACCACAGTGTGAATCGTGGAGGGGAATCACGCCACCCTGGCAAAGCTCCTCTCTGTGGCTGGCTGCATGTCTTCCGCTCCCTGCAGCCTGTGCCTGTGCTTTGGCCATCTTCGCTCCTTCCATTTCAGCCCAAGTGGGCTTTCCCAGGCACTACCACACCTGCCTCCAACCGTGAAGTGTAAGGACTTTAATGACTATTCCCAGTTCCTATGTTTGTACCAGGTCTCATAGACGTGGAAGCGCCTCCCACTTTGCTGCAGAGCACAGGGTGGAACACGAAACATGCAAAATGGTTGTTTTTTTTTTCCTTGTTGGTTTCATAAAATCTTCAAGAAATATTTTTCCATTGCCAAGGAAATGAAGTGCTTATGAATTCATATATGATTTACAGATATAAATGTTAGTGGTGAAAATAGTTCACCTCTAGCTGAGCTTAATATTCAACTAGCTTTTATTATGTTAAAAACAATAAGACATGAAAGGAAGGGACCACTTCCTCCTCCTTTTCCTCCTCTTCTTCCTCTTCCTCTTTCTCCTGCTCCTCTCCCTCCTCCTCCTCTTCCTGTTCCTCCTCCTCTTCCTCTTCCTCCTCTCTCATTTAAACACTGTGCAGAGTATCCACACATTTACAGTTTGTTCCTTGTTGCTTCTGCCGTCTCCCCTGCCCCCCCCCCCCCCCCCGGTGTCATTACTGGTTTTCCTGTCTCTCCTGCCTTTGCAGGGTTAGGAGCTTTCTGGTGGCAGGGCCAGGGTCCCATGAGCCTCTGTGTCCTGAGCACACAGCTGAGCGCACAGCTCAGCCACAGATTTGTATTCTGTGCTGTCACTGTGCATTAGGACAGACGCCTTTTCCCCGGTTGCTCTGTAGTTTCCTTAACGATCATTTTTAACGACTCCGGAATATTTCATCAAGTGGATGATCCATAATGTAGTTAACCAGTCCCCTACTGGGGACCATTTGGGCTGTTTCCAGTTTTTTCTTTTATCCCTATTACAAATAATGCGACAACAACCCGTTCCCGCACAGCATAGTTTATTTCTCCTTTCTAGAAAATTCATGGAATGAGTAGGTCAGGAAAGACCTCTGGCTTGGAGTCCACTTCAGTCTGTGACAAGCAGCTTTCCTGATTCCTGGTCATGGGGGCAGGGAGGGGGTGTGGTGGGACACAGGTGCTCCCGCATCTGCCTCTTTCTCCTCCGGCATAAGCACACATCCTGTGACAACATGAATCTGTCTCTCCGCTCTCCTGAGCGGTCAGGGACCGGGTTGTCTTCATTCATCAAATGTTTATTAAAGCGTTATTTATCTTGGACTCTCTGGAGCCTTGCTTTATTCTGTTCTGGCTGCTATAACAAAGTACCATAGACTGGATGACTTATAAACAACAGAAATTTATCTCACCCATCTGAAGGCTGGAAGTCAGAGTCCAGGATGCCATTGGAGACTGGTTCTGGTGAGGACCTCCTTTGGCCTTAGCTTGCTGCTGTGTCCTCAGACAGCCGAAGGCAGCTGGCCAGCTCTCTAGCCTCCATCTGTCAGCATCTTGCTCTTTCCCGAGGGTTTTAGCCACACGACTTCCCTCTCTCCCCAAGTTCCACCTCCTAATGTCATGTTGGGAGGTAGGGAATCCATAGCTGATTTGTGATAGCGGGGGCACCGCATCCCTGCCCACATGACCCAACCTTGAGATGCTCCCAGAGATGCCCCATGAGGATGTTCTGACCCACCTTTACTGCTGTCATAGCAACTGTCATGACACCATTGGCCATAGAACCTTGTTGCTGCCTGTGCTTTGGCATTCCTATGTACCCAACACAAGGCCAGCAGAGCCAAGATACACTCAGAAGAGAGCCTTTGTCCCTTCCTTCTTCATCTGGTAAGCCTCTCTCTGTCACCAGGGAAGCAGCCATGAGCGAGACAAAGTCACACTTTTCACAGAGTTGATATTCTAGCAGGAACCGGTAGCCCTAAAACAAAGACACATGTGAGGTAAATAACAGGGCAATTCCAGGAAGTTGCCAGGGTTCTTCTAGTGCATGGGGCAGGAGTTCAAGGCTGAAGGATGGGCTTTCTTTGGATCAGCCCTTCTCAAGACCTCTCTGCTGACCAAACCTTGAGTCAGGATAGGAAGAGCTTGTGTTTCAGATGGAAATAGCCACCAGGGACCTGCTCAAGGTAGAACGAGACACAAACACTACCAACAAAACGCACAAAGCAAACACTTGCCATCTGTGTCACGCAGCTTGCCCCTGCTGTGACAAAAACTCTGAGGTGATCAGCCTAAAGGAAGAGGCGTCTATTTAGTTTATGGTTTCGGGTATGTCCACGCGTGCTCCCTTGGTTGGGCATGTGGCAGCACGCTATGGCAAGAATGCTTGGCAGAGGAAGCGCGTCACCTCCTGGCAGCCCAGAAAGGAAGAGAAAGAAGAAAGGCCAATGTCCCCTTTGAGGGCACCTCCTAATGACCCATTAGGTCCCACCTCCTAATGGTGTCACCATTCCCAATGGCAGCTGGGCTGTGAACCAAGCCTTCAACACCCGGGCATTTGTGGGACACTCCAGGTTATAGCATAGCCCCCCATCTGGACTGCTGGCATGTGCATGGGTTCCATGGATGCTCGGCTTGTTTTTTTGTTTTTTTTTATGTTGGGGTTAAACCCAGACCCCTGTGCTTGTGCCCTGTAAGTGAGCTGTCAACATTCAGTGTTTGAAGGCACTTTTGCACCCTGGGTCCAGCAGCGACTTCAGTTAGTCTCCTCCGCAATATGTGACAGGAAACTTAGCTGTCTTGGATGGCCCCTACACCACTGACTCCTTGAGGCCTGAGCCAATCAATATTGTTCAATGGGCAAATGGTGCAAACAATTGGAATCTCTCAGATTTCAGTTTCTCAGGTTACGGTTAAGGCTATGCAAATATTCTAAAACAAAAGTCCTCCAAAATCTGTGAGACGTCCATGCCAGGAACTCAAGGTGAGAGATCCTCAGCTTTAACTGGTACCCCATGTTTCTGGAGGCAACCCCAGCCACGCATCTGTTGCCTGTGTCTCTGTGGACTCACCAGTCTTATCATCCACAAGCACTGAAGCCACAATGTGAAATCCAGGGAGAGAAAGAACTGGAGCCCTGCCTTGCCCCTCTGCCTGTGGGTTCTAGGCACTGGTCCGAGCTCAACTGGCCTTTCTTGTTCTTTGCTCTGAGCTGTTGTCTTGTGGTAGGTGTGACAGTTTTACCTGGAGATGTCCTGCTGATTGCTCTGGGGACTCTCTTATTTTCATATTTAAAGAGAATTCTGTGACAGTGGCGGCAGGGAGGCCGCTGGGAGCCCCTGGCAATATGATTCCGTCTCAAGAACAAAGAGGCGAATTTGCGGAAGATCAAATGCCCAGGAGTTGGGAGGAGGAGGCTAAGCTACGCGTGGAAACAGTGATGGCTCCCGCGCCTTTTGCTGAGATCTGAGAGCCATGAATAATGGAGGGCACGGAGCCCAGGGTGTGTGACTCGCCGAGGGTAGAGGAGCAGCCTCCGCCCACCTTGATGAAAACATCACTTTACCAAGAAGATTGGCTGGGTCCAGGCAGGGGCAGCGGCAGGGAAGTGAGCAAGAAGGGGAGAGGCCACACAGCCAAGGGGCTCAGTGGGCCATGCTGCTGCAGCAGCCACATGCGTGAGCCCCGGAAGCCGAGGGCCATTATCAGCTTACCAAAGTGGGGCCAGATGTTGCTGGGGACTTAGGGACAATAATGAGAGCATGGCAGCTCTCCTGCTGGACGTGAGCTGGCACATGCACCTCCCTTACCAGGCTCGGAAAGGTACCCCTCTGGCACAGTTTGGGTACACGATCATACCCCTTCTGTGCTTCTGGCATTGGCGGAGGCACATGGCATCTCTGCTCTGAGGGGAACCTCAGCCTGTCTCCCCTCAGCAACCTTCTCTAGGAATATCTCAGACCAGTCTTTTCCTCCCTCTCCTTCCACAACCCACATTCAGCCACATTCCTTCCCCCACTCCCCTCTCTTGGAGCTCCTACTCAGTCTGCTGACCCATTGGGCCCCCTGCTGGATTCATAGCCAGTGTCTCTTCTAAGACACTGAGTACTCTTGAGAGCATTACCCTTTCTCCTGGGAGTGGACTCTCGTCTTTCTGTCTGGACACCTGTACTTCTTCCAGCAGTTTCTGAAATGGCAGTAAACATCCTTCTGCCATTTTACACTACCTATTTATGTGAATCTGCATTCTCAGAATTGACTGGGAAAGCAAAACACTGGTGAGCTCTGCAAGATATTGAAGGTGCTTTATGGCCTGCAATATCAAATAGTCAGCCAAGGTTTAACTCTTTATGTAAAAGTAAACAAGTGCATCATATCATTAGTATGCAAATTTGCTTTCATCCAGAATAAATGATAAAAATCGTATGTATACCAAATAACTTTCTTTAAATGAATTTATTTATGATTTATTTCCAGTACATGTTTGATCTACATACCAATTTCATGTCTATGTGCCCAGAGCCACACAAATGTTTGGCCAAAACAAGAGTAAGCAAGGATGCAAAGAAGCTACCTGGTTTGGGCTGATGTGGTCATTTAAGGGCACTTTGGCAGCACTGTCACTTTGGGGGACAGCCTAGATGATCTAAAAAAAAGAGAGAGAGAGAGAGAGAGAGAGAGAGAGAGACCACAACACAATTTAATTGTCATCGAACACCCTCATGCTGTGTCACCGCTTAGAGCATGTAGTATGGACGCTCAATGCACATCACAAGAGAACACAAGGCAGGGGCTGCCGGTAAGAAGGAAGGACAGTAAGAATCTGTCATCATACGTGCTGCTGTGTCTCTTGGCCTGGGGAGAGGTGAAATCATGCACAGGGACAGAGAACCAAAGACAGAGCGAAGAAGTTAGCCCACCCAAGTCCAGCTTGGAGCAGCGGTGAGCTTACCGAACTGACTCATAAGACTTGGGTGAGGAGAGTCCCAGAAGGAGGAGGAGGCCCAAACAACTGCATCACCAAAGAGGCCCACCCCAGGAAGGGTATCCACCTGCAGAAACCCACATGAGCGGGAGTCCTCGACCCCAGCTACCCTGTGTGTACTGAGAGCACCTGCCGCTGGAGCAGGGCTACAGACAGCTGTGGAAAGGGAAGAAGTAGCTGCAATCTATGCTGAGGGTCCCATGGCGCCCCTCCTCTTAGAATGCAGCTGGAGGGGCTGGAGAGACGGCTCCGTGGTTAAGAGGGCCTCATGCTCTCCCAGAGGTCCTGAGTTCAATTCCCAACAACTGCATAGTGGCTCACAACCACCTATAATGTGGATTGATGCCCTCTTCTGTAGATAAAGTACTCATATACAATAAGTAAATAAATAGAAAAAAGGGGAAAAAAGAAAAGAAAAGGTCTGCAGGTCATCACAGCACCCTGATGTCGGTGTGACAACAGCTGGGTCACACCTGGAGTTCCACACTTGGTATACTTCAATAAAGATATTTTGCAAGGGTAGACGAAAGCTTACAAACAAGTCTGCCTCTTGTGCTGGGAATGTGGCGGGCTCGGGCAGGGTGACAAAGAGCATTTTCTCTGTTTACCTTTTAATCTCCTTTTGCCCTTGGAGGGACGTGATTGTATTACTCAGTGGGGGGAAAAATCCACACACGCACACAATGGAACAAACAAAAGTAAATGAGTGTAGAGGTGTATACAGATGTGACCAAAATCCTGAAAATGGCGGCTGCCGGCTGCCTCCAGCACTCTATGCGGTCTCAGAACGAGAGAGAGAGAGAAAGAGACAGAGAGAGAGAGAGAGAGAGAGAGAGAGAGAGAGAGAGAGGAGAGGAGGAGAGAGGAGAGAGGATAGAGAGAGAGAGAGAGAGAGAGAGAGAGAGAGAGAGAGAGAGAGAGAGAGTTCTTCCTCCACCCTTCACAGGAACCAACAATGTGGAGCAGTGGGGAGTTAGGCTGTGAATTACCAGTCCTCTTGGAGGCGCTCAGCCCACCCTCGTCCTCTTCAAGTTCACAGAGTCCCTTGATCCTGCCTCTCTCCACAAAGAGAAGACCCCAAGGTCCCAGCTGGGGAGAGCTGCGGGTGGCAGGCCATCTTCCTGTTTCTATACCCATCCATTCACCCACCGGACCACTTGGGAACCGCTTCCCTCCAGCACGGGCCCGGGGTGGGAGCAGCCCATCCTACTGAAGAGGCCCAGGCACCTGTGGAAGCTGAGCTGGGCACATACAATCAAAACCTCCCCTCTGCAGGCAGCAGGGACCGCTCAGCTTGGGAGAGCGAGGAGCAGGGACTGGGGAGGGCTGCGCTCTCCTTTTTGTCTCCTACTGCCTTTGTTCGTGAATAAACACTCTTTGGCCTCCTCCCCACCACCTGAAAGCCGCTTCTGCGGGCGAGAGAAATCGTGTACAATCTCTGCTTTAGATGTACAAAAAGTCTGAAATTGCTTGGAGACTGGCGGTGGGGCGGGAGGCTGGGCGAGGCTGGGGCGGGGATCCGGGCTGTAATTGCGGGTCATCTATCTGTTCCTGCTCCTGCCTTTGCCAGCGGCGCCTGCTCACAAGCAAGCTAGCAGGCTGGTGCGGCAAGGACCCTGCCATTCCTCCATTCCTTACTGTTCCTCGGTAGCAGTAAAATATTTTCCTAAAATTGCCCTTTAAAATCATGTGCTGGAGACATTCTGAGCTGCTCAGAGCGAAAAGCCCCAGATGATATGTTTGACCATTGGTATGGCCCCCAGCAGATACAGTGTGTGTGTGTGTGTGTGTGTGTGTGTGTGTGTGTGTGTGTGCATGTGTGTGCGCACGCACCTTACTGAGAGGGGGCACAGAACCCTGGCACCTTAGAGGGACCTATGGCTACAGCTAAGGAAGATGTCTATTGTTTTCTCCTGCACTGGACTCCTTCCAGAGGCTGTGGGTCCTGTGCTAGCCAGTGCCTTCTTGCATTCATGGGAGTAGCTCTCTAGCATTACCCCAGTTGAAGTTCACCTGGCCTAAAGCATTTTACACCCATAAACTGAAGCAAAGGATCAGGGGAAGATATGTTGTGGGTACAATGACATTGGGGTGACCTACCCAGTTCTAGGACTGAAGATACTTGCCCTCCTTGCTCTTTCAAGCAGCCCTAAGTTGTTTACGGAGACTAGAATACCTGAGCAGGGCACAGGCCAGATGTGAGGGAGAAAAAGGTACAGGTGACCAAACTGCCATCCTCTCGCCAGGGGATGGAGTAGGTCTTTGCAAGCCCTTGCTGGTAGCATACCCTAGAGCCGGCTACCTTCCTCACTGAACAGGGTGACGGCATTGTGGCCACAATCACAGGAGATATTTGTCGTTCATACAAAATATGCCAAGCGCATCTCAAGTGCTCTATGTGGAAGCTGTCACCTGCTCCACCCATCTCTGTGCTTATGGGAGGGGGTGGAGGGGGGCTGCATCGGTGCTACCTGCCTGTAAGGACAATCTGGTCTTAGACTGCAGGGGTGTGAGAGAAGCTGGTTCTGGGGGCGCAGCTGAGGCAGAAAGACTATGTCAGCTCTGGGCAGTAGGTGAGTTCTGCTGGAACCCTTGTGATCTTTGAGTACTTGCCCTCTCTAGTGTCCCTAGCCTGGACAGCCAGCTGAAAGGACCCCTGGCCCATTCTGAGGTTGTGGTCTGTGCTCCAAGGATCCAGGGTTTTTTTTTGGGGGGGGGGTCTGTGGCTGGAGAAGGATGACACTATGATGACTGTGAGAAGAGTGAGCAGTCACATGAGGGTTGCAGCCGGGGCTGAGTGCAAACCATGCTCATTCAAGGAACTTGTCACTGCCGGAGGCAGGCCTTGTCCTCTCCTTGCCTCCTGTGGGATCCAGTTATTTACCTGCCCTGATCCCGCAACTGCCTGTCGGCCAGGAGGCAGGATGGAGCTACACTGTGCTGGCAACTCAGGGCCCTGCAGAACAAGCCTCTTGCCACCTTTTCATATGAGAGTTTAGGTATAATGAAATGTCGGCTGCAACTCCTCGATGAAGAAAAGAGGTTTGTATGGCCGGCAGGGATGGTTCAAGGATGCAGCCGCAGCATCTGTTTGACTCTGTGAGGCCCTCACACTGCCACAATGTTGCCCGTTACCACCTAACTCCTGAGAGTGAACCCCCACTGGCCCAAGAGCTTTCCCTTAGAGCCTACTCTTTAAAGGGACACTTTCAAATCCTAGCTGGCTGTGATCACATTGGACCATAGGATTTATTTTTTTGCCTAACCCTCTGAGGTTAGAGGAGGGTCTCCCAGACATCCACATGCCCCTCCCTCTATCCTTGATCAATGTCACCTTGTAAAGAAGCCCTGGGGCATCCCTGACCTACGACTTCCCTCTGCCTCCTTGCTCAGTCTGGCTCTTTGTTTGGTTTGGTTTGCTTTTTTGAGACAGGGTTTCTCT
Organism: Acomys russatus; assembly: GCF_903995435.1. NCBI lineage: Eukaryota > Metazoa > Chordata > Mammalia > Rodentia > Muridae > Acomys > Acomys russatus. The sequence goes on from NC_067139.1 coordinate 37,230,214, forward strand.
GTGTAACCCTGGCTGTCCTAGAACTCACTGTGTAGAACTGCCTGTCTCTGCCTCCTGAGTGCTGTGACTAAAGGTGTGCTCCACACTACCGTCAGCTTCAGTCTGGCTCCTATCACAGGGCATGATTGAGCCCAGCAGTGAGAGAGACTTCTTACTCTATGAGAACAGGTTTGTTCCCTGAAATCTTGTGTTAACTGAATGAACAAATGAAGTTCTACGTGTAAGACAGTGTGTGTGTGTGTTGCTGGAAATCAAACCAGGGTCTTGGGCTAAGGGAATGCTGTAACTCTGAATTATACCTTTAGGCTACAAGGTCATGACAACCTTGAAGAAATAGGGGGCAGAACAGTTGTGATGTCTGCCCAGGGCCACAACTGTCCCCATTTTAGGGATAAGGTCATGGACACTGCTGTGAGCTGCACAGAGGAGTGGAAATGGTCTGTAGCCCCAGGGGATCAGAGCTCTGTCCTTTAGAGGCCCCAGTCAAGGGACATGACACAACGTTATGAGGGTGTTCGGAGAATTGGGTAGTTGTTAGGCTGAGTCCAAGGTCAAGGGTGAAGAGAAGATGGTGTGTATGGGTTCGTGCACATGGGTAGATGGTCAGAGAACACACACTGTCTTGGGAGGTCATGGGTCTATACCAGAAAAGGACTCAAGTCAGGAAACACTCGGTTAGAACAGGTTAAATAGCTTCCATCATTATCAGGAACTTGGATTGGGTGCTGGTGGGCTACCGTGTGCCCAAGTTCCCAAACTCAGCTATCTCAGGGAGTGCACTGAGATGATTACTGATGAGGGTGCTCAGAGACTGTGCAGAGTAGACATCTCTGCAGTCATTATGTGGTTTGAGCAAGAAATAAGCATCACTGGGATAAACCTGAGACCTTCAGGCGTGTGTCACTGTGGCAGAGCCTAAGCTGGTCTGTCCTACACAGGATGAGGTGCGCTCCTAGCTTCTAATTTGGATGAGAAATCTGGTGTTATATGTTGGTGCCAATTAAATATTATAGAAAACATGGCACCAGCCCAGCAGGGCCCCAGCACTGGTTTGCAACTCACCCACCATCTCTGGCTACGATTTGGGGCTTTTGCATAGAGAACGTGAGCTAGCTCCGTTTTCTGTACTTTTCCAGGCAATCTCAGATATACTTGTGGGCGTTATCAGGACAGAATGAGACTTGCTGATCTATGATTAACTGGAAGAGATTGCCTGGTTACAAACAGAGAGAAGGCAGGCAATCTAGACTCTTTTATAAGTGGTTGAAAGGCAATATTTGGGCGTCTGAATGCCTGTGGGCCCAGGACTATGAGAAACCAGCCAGATCCACCCAAAGTCACATCATGACTAAGAGTTTCCACACCAGTCTTGCTGTCTTCTTGTGTGACCTTGGGCAAGTCACCTTGCCTCTCTGAAATTCCAGTTTCCCTGTGGGAATTTGGGATTATCACAGAGATGCCAGTGGCAGGAAGTGAGTCATCTGTGCCAGTCAGGTGGAATTCTGTCTAGTCACATAGATCTGGTTCTCATCGATGGCCCTTCCATGCACACAGTGTCCAAACATAGTCTCTATGTCCTCAAGTTTGTTTAGTGGCAGAATGGTTATGGGATTATTTCTCTTTATTTTTCTTCTTTCTTTCTTTCTTTCTTTCTTCTCCTCCTCATCCTTCTCATTATCCTCCTCCTCTTCTTTTTCTCCTCCTCCTCCTCTTCTTCTTCTTCTTCTTCTTCTTCTTCTTCTTCTTCTTCTTCTTCTTCTTCTTCTTCTTCATGGTTTCTCTGTGTAGCCATGGCTGTCCTGGACTCACGTTGTAGACCAGGCTGGCCTCAAACTCACAACTCACAGAGACCAGCCTGCCTCTGTCTCCCGAAGTGCTGGGATTACAGGCATGCACTAACACACTTGGCTCTGTATTTGTTTCATATGGCTGCTGTCACAAACCAAAGATGTTTCACGACTCCTCTTCCTCACTAAAGAAGTTATGGGAGCCAGCAAGATGGCTCAGTGGGTAAGAACACTTCTGACCAAACCTGATCAAAGAACTAACATGGTAGAAGGAAAGAACCAACCAACCCACAAGTTGTCCTTGGATCCTCACATGAATAAATAAATGCAAAAAAAAAATGGTTTTAAAGTTTTGAGTTAGGCATAGTGTCTCATTCTTGTAATCTCAGAGTTTGGAAGACTGAGCCACAAGGATTAAAAAAAAAAAACTCAGGCTAGCCTGGGCTACATAGTAAGTTTCAGGACAGCCAGAACAAGAGTTTATCTCAAAAGCAAACCAGAAATGTGGAAAGAAACTTTCCAAACATAAAATTCTCTATCCTGGCCATTTAAAGTGTCCATATCAGTAGGGCTAAGTATATAGCTCTTTACTTTTATTTATTTATTTTTGAGACACAGTCTTACTGTGTAGCTCTGGCTAGCCTAGAGCTTGCTATGTAGATCAGGCTTGTTCTAATTCAGAGATCTGCCTGCTTCTGCCTCCTGAAAACTGAGGTTAAAGGCATGCACCCCCACCCCCACTGGGTTCAGCATATTTTATTCCACTGTGCAATAAGTTCTCCAGTGTCCCAGCCACATAAAATCATAGCATGTCCATAGTGGGACCATGGAGGAGGGTCACAAAGGGCTACCCTTGCCCTGCAATGGACCCAGGGAACATATCAGGGACAGACTGTGAGAAAGCATGTCTACACCTGGTACCTGCGCTGGGCAGCGTCAAAGTGGGACACCATCCGATCTGGGCACCGCAGGCCTAGGGCCACCCTAGCCAATGCTGAGCTACCTCGCCCCTGCTCTGGTGGTGAACCCTGCTCCTCATGTGTCTGGTTTCTTCAACAAAACCATCTGTCTGCTTTTCCTCAGTTGGTTGGGCCCGATGGAGCCATCCATCTCCCACTCCTTGCCTCCCTGCCTGCCTGTCACGGCCTCATCCCACCATCCCTGCCCAGCTTGGGGGCAGTGAGGCAGGTTTGGCCTCTGGCTTTTGTGTTTACTCTTCTCATCTGACCACATCTGGCCTCCGGCTGAGTCACTCATTCCATCTGCCAACTCTCACAGCTGGACGAAGGCTGTTCCTTCTCTGGCTCTGATGGAGCCACGTGGCAGCCCACTCGAGGAGCTGGTGCCAGGGTCTGCACACTCTGAGGGATCTGACTGCACACAGACAGCTCTGTTGGGGGTGGGGAGGGCTCAACTCAACTTCACACATACCCACCCCCAGTCCTCAGCCCACCCCACCCCCAGTCCACAGCTGCCCCACCACAGTGCTCAGCCCACCACCACCCCCAGTCCACAGCCCACACCCACACCCAGTCCACAGCCACTCCCACACCTAGTCCACAGACCACACCCACCCCATCTATAGCCCTGGAGGACCCAGAGGTCACTCTTCTGAGTTTCACAGACCCCAGAAGCCACAAACAGACAGAAGCAGAAACCGGAAGTTGGACTTTGTTTTATGCCACAGCTTTCCATTTTGTGCCTGACTATAGAAGGATTTCTAGAAGACCAGTGGGGGACAGGGTCAGCTTGGAAGAGATGAAAGGACAAGAGTCACAAATGAGGTTTGTGTCCCTGGCTGTTTGCTAGGGCTCAGGGTGTAGGGCCCCTTTAGCCTTTCTGAGTCTGTCTTTGTTCATTTTCAAGAACAAACCAGGCTGACTGCGTTGTCCATATGCCGCAGGCCCAGAATCGGTTCCCCTCCCTCTGGCCACAGCACCCCAATTTTTTCTTTAGCCCTCAATTAACTCCTAGCTTCCCTGATTTAGACAGGATTGGCAGGAAGGATTCATAACCAAGGGTTGACCAATCAGAATGCTGTACACTGCTTCCCATCTGGTGATTGATCCCAGGACAGGCCAGCCCCAAGCTGTGCCAGTGGGGGCCAGGACTATGGTTAGGGCGTTGCCAAGGAAAGGGGTGTTCTTTCTCCTGGGCCTGGCACAAAGCTGTTGTGAGGCCGGAGCTATTGGTGGCTGCCAAGTGGTGAGAGCTAGCCTGTGAGGAAAAACAAGCATGAGGCGAGTATGCCAAGACATGGGACGTGAAAACAGCTATGACAAGTCCCTAGGTCCAGACTGGCCTGGAGCCAGCTGCACCTCTGGGCCTTCCCATTACTGATGCCAGTCTGACACTCTCGCCTAGTCTGAGCTGCCTTCTGTTACTTGCAACCGAGTTTATGTGAATATTCCTGAAAGGGACTAACACATCTGATAGTCAATGGGCAATCAATAAAATGCTTATTTTAAAATTAAGCCTTTGTGGGGGAAAAAAAAAACAATACCAAGAAATAGCACATCCTACAAGTACGCGTATATAATATACTTACTGCAGAGATGGCAGGTGGATTGGTGGCTGCAGGGCTGGAGGTGGCATAGACCAGGCCAGGGACTTGAGTGCTGTCACAGTTTCAGGAATCTCCCCATGACAGAATCAGAGGCACACATCATACAGATGGTACTTCCATGGCCCAGGAAGTGTGGAGTCTGTGAGATGCAAGAGAAATCCCAACAAGGAGGTTGTGGGACCTCTTTACTATATCCCCAACTTTCTCTAGATCTATAATATTTTCAAAATCAAGTTATTTGGGTTTTTTTGTTGTTGTTGTTGTTGTTTTGTTTTTTCGAGACAAGGTTTCTCTGTGTAGCCTTGGCCATCCTGGACTCACTTTGTAGACCAGGCTGGCCTTGAACTCACAGCGATCTGCCTGCCTCTGCCTCCTGAGTGCTGGGATCAAAATTAAGTTACTGAGAAAAAGTATTTCTAAGCAGGAATAGGGACCTTTTAACCCCCCACTGGAGCTTGAATGCCATCCCTTCCAGTTACCAGCTAAGAGACAGGAGATCAGTCTTATCTCCTAACTGGCCTTTACTATCCATGCCTGGGAAGTGGGCTCATCTGCCTTCCTGTAGTGGGTATGATGGAGAGGTTACTAGTGACTGGAACCTCTCTCCCTCAGAGCCTGGCAGGCAAGAGGCAGTCAACAGCAGCTGGTGGAGGCAGTGAGCAACTCAGGCCCAATTGGGAGAACAAAGTGGGGGCAGGCCACAGGCTCTGAAGTCAGCCTCCCTGGTTGGGTGGCCCTGGGCGGGATATTGGCCATCTCTGTCCCTTGCTTTCCTCATCTGTTCGGTGGGGACAATGAGATGTCTTACCTGCCAGAAGGTCTTACGATCCGGTGGGAAGATGACCGTAGGTCAGTGCCTGCACTTGCCAAAGGGAGTGACTGACTTTGGCTCCATAGGTAGAGATGGGGGCACCTGGGATGCAGGGCAGTCTGTAGTAACAGCCCCTCCAGGAAGCTCTTCCCGGGCTCCTCCAAGAATCCCACCCTGGCCAGCGGGAACTCCGATCAGAGCAGGGGTTCCTGCTCAGCAGGTCCTCCTGGAGAAGTGGACAAGCCTGGACTGGTCCCCTCACAGGATGTACACGGGGAAAGGGCCTCTATCCAGTGAGAGATACTGGACATAACAGGAGCTCTTTGGGTGGTTTGGGGATGTTAGAGGAATCTCTCTGTCCCAGGATGCCTTTTGTGTCTCTCTTGGGGTTTGGGGATGCTTAAAACTCTGTTCCCCAGCCTATCCCACCCACCCACCCCCCGCAACAAAACATCACACTCTCCCAGGCTCTATTTCTTTTTCAAAATCAGATGAGCAACACAGTAAACTATTGTTTTCATGAACTGGTGACAAGGTTGGGGTATGGGGGGGGGGAGGGATGCCAGTTAGGTGGGATGAGGGAGAATTTATTAAGTGGAGGCTGAGAATAAGCCAGGCTAGTCACATCAGCTGAAGGGTTTGCTGGCGTATGTAGCAGTTAGGCTTCAGGTATGGCTGTATCCAGGATTCCTCTGGTTACATGCTTTCTGTCAGAGTGGAGAAAGCCTGTATGTGGCCAGGGATTTAGATTCTTTCTGACGGACTGACTGGCTGGCTTGGGCCAGCACTCATTTCCTAAACCACAAGCTCCATGAGGAGGACAACGCATGCTGTGAGAAGAAAGCACATGTGCCTTGGGTGGGTTTGGGCTTCAGCTAAGCAGAAGACACAGGGCTTTGCCCCGACACCAGCTGTTCCTGCTTGCCCGTGTCTCTTCTCCTCCATTCAAACCAAAAGTTTATCTCAAGGTGGAAAAGCGCAGGTGCTGCCTGACTAAGCACATGCATTGTATGTGTGAGGGTGGGGTGGGGTGGTGGTGGTGGTGGTGGTATAAAACCTAGGTGATGTGTGAAAAGGTTGTACCCAGTGAATACCCCACCCAGTCAACGGTGAAGAGAAAGAAAGGACCTGAATCAGGCTTATTAGAATGACTGCTTCAGGCTGGAGCGATGGCGCAGCAGCTAAGAGAGTGTATTGCTCTTAAAGAGGACCTGAGCTCAGTTCCTAACACCTACACCAGTTGTCCCACAGCCTATTGTAATTCCAGCTCCAGGGGGATCTGTCGCCCTCTTCTAGACTCAGCAGGGGCTGCACATACACATATATACACAAGGACAGACATGTAAATCAATCTTTAAAGCAATTACTATGCCAGGCATGGTGGCGCACGCCTTTGATCTCAGCACTTGGGAGGCAGAGGCAGGCAGATCGCTGTGAGTTCGAGGCCGGCCTGTTCTACAAAGCAAGTCCAGGACAGCCAAGGCTACACAGAGAGACCCTGTCTCAAAAAGACTGTTTTGCACCGGGTCACCTTCCATTGTGTCAGTATTGGTGCCTAACACTATGAGATCATAAAATAAGCCACCTCCTTTTTGGCACTATGAGTTTCTGGCTCGCGTTACTTGATGTGGAAATCCCTGTCCCTCACAATGCCACTTGTCTTGGTCAGTGTAAGGAGCCAAGTGTGGTGTGGAGGGGTGTCAAGTCTATCCAGGTGGCAGAGGCCCAGAACAAGGCCATCCCAATTAGAAAGCAAATGGCACATGACCACAGAACAGCAGCAGAGCCTGAACCCACAGGCTTGCCCTGTACCTCCCTTCATTGTGGCTGCAAGTAGAGTTTGTTCCTCTGGCTGAGAACACCACGGAAGACTGAGTTGCCTACTGTCCACCAAGGGCTCCAGCTATTTTCATACTTTGTTCTGAATTCTGTCTCACTGAAAGCCATTTACCTCCCACCTCCCCTGTAATGTGACAACCTCATTTTATTTTATTTGATTTTGATTTTTCGAGACAGGTTTCTCTTTTCTCTGTGTAGCCTTGGCTGTTCTGGAACTCACTCTGCAGAAAAGGCTGGCCTTGAACTCACAGCAATCAGTCTGCTTCTACCTCCGGGGTGCTGGGATTACAGTCGTGTGCCACCACAGCCCGGTGACAACCTCATCTTAACTAAGGCACACCTCGCCAGACTCAATCCTGAGTAAGCAGAACTCTTGAGGGCCACACCCCAGCTGACGTCACATCACACAGCTGGGATACCCCTTGGCTTGCTCTCCACCCCCACCCCCTTTCAGTGCCTGCGTTTCTCCTTTCCCCAGCTCTGCGCCTTGGCCATTTGCATGTGTCTCTGGCCGAGACATCATTTTCTTCCCGTGCTAATTGCTTTGCTGCAATTCTTTGGAGGTAATTTTCTTCTGTTCCCTCGTTTCTACAGTTAACACCCTCCAATTAATTTCATAGCTCTTGAAAGTTTTCCCACAAGTTGCCCTAAAACCTTCCCAGTGTAACTGTTGAGTGTGATCAGTGTCTCCCAGCGGCACCGCTCCCCACCCCGACTGTCTACCTAGAGAGGTTCTGTGCCGGAGAACCCCAGGAGGGTAGCCTCAGTTCAGAGAGGAAAACCTAGGCTCAAAGAGCAAAGCGTTTTTTGCTGAAGGGTCCAGGACAGACAGGACTGGGGCTTGAGCCTCCAGCTCCAGCTGCCTCTGAGGTAACAGCTGTTACTCGTGGCAGAGAGTATCTGCGTGGCTGTTAGCTGTCAGCTGCACACCTGTCCTACTGGGGACCTCAGGGGAACTTGATGGCCATGCTGGTCCCTCCTCTGGTGGTTCTGCAGAGCCCATCCTGTGTTCTGCTGCAAGTTGCTGCCTGGTGTGCAGAAACTGAAACCCAAGGTCTTGGCAACCTGCACGGACAGGTGAAAGATAACGCGGCCATGGCATCTCGGTGGGGGCCGGGGGTGGGCGGGGGAATCCCACACCAACGACATTTGAGAGAAGTGTAGAACGACTTCAGATTCTGTTTTCCCATCTCTGCCAGCAATCCCCTGGTGGTATTTAACTGGTAAACAGGAGGTCTGCTTGTTATTCTCAATTATGAGATGAATCCTCCCAGTGACCCTGGGCTACTCTCCTTCCTCCTCAGAGCCCTGTTTCTCTCTGTCACCACCTGCTCAAGGACAAAAAGATGTTCTCACAGGAAGGAGCAGACCTGGGTTTCATTACCCAGCAGGCAGTGCAGGTAGAGCTAAGGGGTAACCTGTGAGGGGTGGACAGATGTTCCCTCTCCTTTTTCCTACCTTAGCGCCCTCCCACCTTTGTGTCTGTTTAATGCCATGGAGCCTCTGCCCACCTCCCTGTCCAGGCCTGCTTTTGCCTTTCCCTTCCAACCCCTAGCAGCAAATTTCCAACCAGTTGGGCTCCAATCTCACAGCGTGGGGCTGCTTTGATATTATTTTCTTATTTTTTCCAGCTATCTCCCCTCCTCGGGAGGTGGGGGACGACAAGGTTGCCACGGGTAATTGGCCTCAGATTTGTTTCCCTCAACATTCAACGACTCCTCTCCCTCTCCCTCCCCACCACCCTCCCCCCACCCATCTCTTTCGTCCCATGTGGTTTGCTAAGCCATCTGGAATTGGGCCCAGAATTCCCTTCTCCCCGATGTGTGAGCAGGTGTGAGCAGAGAGGGCCAGTCTGAGCACCATGTGGGAGGCCCAGGCTTCCCCCAGCATGGGCCACCAGATTCAGAAATGATCTCTTCAGTGACGAGGAAGTGGGGGGGAGGGAGGGGGGAGGAACCTCCAGTAATAAACTGCAGAGACTCCAGGCTGATGATCTGCAAATACAGATGAAAACACGTCCCTGATGGAAAAATCTAATGATTTTCACTCTTGTTCCGAATAGAAGATTAATTTTAAAATATTGGTCACTGGTACCGGAGCTGTGGGCCAGCCTGTGGAGGACAGTTCTTCACAGGCAGGGCCCTGTTAGCCCAAAGGCCTCAGAGCATAGTCCCGAGAGGCAGGCAGCAGCTTGTCTTGTGGAATGGAGAAGGGGTCAAAGCTTCAAGCTGGTGGTGTCAGCAGATCTGACTGCATTTCTGTACTGGTCCAGGGACATCCTCTGTGGGACAGAGGTTTTTGTCACTTGGGAAGGCCCTCAGACTCAGGGTGCAGTCACAGTCCTTAACAACTCATGGGTCATCAGGCTATAGGCAACCACAGGATTAAAGCAGGTCTGAAGGATCTTGGGGATCTGAGGGGCGCCCCCCCCCAGTGGCCAGGACTGAGACTTTGAGCTAGAAATCCTGGAGCCCAAGGGCCAGCCAGTGCCCACCTGAGATAGAAGGAATGTACTATTTCAGAAACCAGCCTGGGCCCCGAGGTACCTCAGATAATCTTCAGCACCACACCTGGCTGTGGCCCTCCATATTCCTTCCCACAGAGCTGAGCCGCCCTCAGTCTGTAGCTTCAGCCTCATGCGCAGAGACCAGCGCTCTCCAGACTATAAGGTACTGCCCTTGAAAGTCTCCTGCTTGGTCAGCCTCTCTGGTCTCGAGTTCCTTATCTTGTGGGGACAACCTTAGTTCCCGGAGCCTTGGAAGACAGCCCTCGCTCTGTGCTTGGCCTGTAGCTGGCAGTGAGGGACATGATCACTGGACTTCCGACTTCCTAAGCAGGTGACCAGGTGCAGGGGCAGCAGGAAGGAGGTGGACCATATACCTTTCCCTTTCAGTCCACACAGGGGGCTGCCCAGAGAGTTTTCAGATGCAGCCAAGGGTAGACAAGGATTAGCCCTCACTTCAAACCTGGGGGACAAGGAGAGAACTGGGGTGGCCACTGGGTGGTGGGGATGGTTCTGGAGGGGACATAATTATGGAGCTGTCTGGCCCGAGCCAAAACACCTTGCCGAATCGTCATTGGACACTCAGCCTCTGGGCCTCACTTTCTTCCTGCCCAATTAGAGTCGTAAGAGTCTGAACCTGGGAAAGAATGACTCTGTCATGTGGAGACAGAACTGTCACCTCACACTTGCACGCCAAGCTTCTGGGGAGAGAGTCTCCATCAGCTCCTTCTCCCCCATGCAGACTACCTGGCTCCGAGGCTGGTGTGCCACATCCCCGCCTCAGCGGGAGGAGCTGTTTCTCTGTCAGTCCCCTCTGAACCTTGTTTCCCAGGGAGTGGGCGGTGGCATCTTGCTTGATGGGAGCTGCCACAGAGCAAAGCCCGCTCTGCCTCACCAGCTGCCACTAGAGAACGAATGGATGGGGATGGAAAAGGCCCTGCAGCCAGCACGTAAGGGCTCCTGGCTGGGCTTGACCACATCACACAGATGTGACCCTGTGCACATCCATTCTCAGTACTGGGACAATGCTCTCTCCTGGTAGGAAGATTCCTGTTTTCCAGAGACAGGACATAGACAATAAAAATCACAAACAAATTAGTGAAGGAAACAGCTGCTGTAAAAGCAGAAAACACTGCGGCTGTGGCAGTGATGACATGGGGGGCTGGCGGGGGTGGGGGGGAGGCTACGGCTGTGGCAGTGGTGGGGCACACGCGCAGGGCAGGGGTGGGGGGGGAGGGAAACTGTCTCTCTGGCCAGCCTTTGAACTGTTACCTAATGCCACATCCTGACATGGTGTCAACAGAGGCGGTACAGCCTGGGCAGAAGGGGTGCGGGTGGACTATATGAGGACACAGAGATGGCTGGTGGGAAAGGAGCTTTAGAGGAAAGGTGAGGTGAGAGAGGTCAGCAGTAGGCAGATGTTGCAGGGCCACTGGGGTTTTGTTGTTGTTGTTGTTGTTTGTTTTTGTTTTTGTTTTATTTGAGTAGATGGACAATTCATCTTAGCTGGGAGAATTAAATGGAGGTGAGTTAAGGCAAGCACAGGGCCCAGATTAATGCCAGGTGAGTGCTCTTGTTTCCTTCATCCTGTGACAGCTCCACTATTCTGAGAGAGACACTTCAGTCACATGGAGGCTTGGGGATCCCACAGGGACCAGGCCACCCAAATGTCAGGATGTGTGTGAGATCTCTGGGTTCTCTGTGCAAGGTGCCGCATAGCCATACAAAACACTCTCCTTTTTTCTTTCTCTTTCTTTCTTTCTTTCTTTCTTTCTTTCTTTCTTTCTTTCTTTCTTTCTTTCTTTCTTTCTTTCTTGTTTCCTCAAGCCTAAAATACGAGCTTGGCTTTTCAGGGCTCCAAGGTCCTTGAATGAGGTGCCAGAGAAGGACAGAGCCCGGCCATTTGCGGAATGCCTCCAGGCCAGGAGTGGGCTGTGGAGAGGAGTGGGAAGAAGGGTGCAGAGGCAGCGAAGAGGGAAGGCTTCTGTTGCCATGGAGGGAGCTGCAAGGTATTCTGGGATCAGAGGTGGCTGGTGGCTGAGGAAGGTGTTGGGAGCCAGGGCAATTCTTCTATCTTCAATGCCTCCCCTGTATCCCAGAAGACAGTGAATGCCCACCCCCTTGAGTGGGAACTGCTACCTCTGCTTCAGGCCTGGCCACCCGAAACCCCATTTACGTCCCCGCTTGGCTATCCCTTCCCTGTCCTGTTGGTCTGCCTTTTGTACAGAAGGTAGCAGGCGGCCCCTTTCCAGGAGGCCTGTTTGCCAGCACGACAGCAGCAAATTAGTGCTCTTAAAAGGCATTCAGCCTTTATCCGCAAACGCTCACTTGCAGGGAAGGGGGCCTGTTGTGTCTTCTCCCTGAATCTGCTGAAAAGGGTGTTTGTAGGGCATCTCAGTCGACTTCCTTCCACCCACCACATTCAATGCATTTAATCTACTCTCGAAAATGGCTAATTTTGAAAATCCGCTTATCAGAATTAGGTCCTCACCATCCATATTTATTTACGTTTCATTTTCATAATTTTTTTTGTCCCCATGTGTGTGACTGAATTCTGTTTTTCTATTGTCTGGCTATATCTCACAAGTGCAGGGTGGACAAGGGCCAGGTTAGGAGCAGATTGGATGTGGGGATGAGGCAAGGTTGCCAGGGTGGGCTCAGGAATGCATTTGAGAACAGGAGAAGGGATGTGTTATGGTTCTCAGGCTCCTGGGGTGGGCCTCCATTAGGTCAGGGTAATGGGCAACCAGAGCAGAGGCAGCGTAAGGTGGTTGGTACCAACTGTTTGTCCTGGCGTCTTCTGGGGACCACACACCACGCTCAACGTTTGCACATCCTTAGCGCTTAGTTGGCACTGCGGAGTGAGAGTTAGCATCATGGGCGCTGGGAAAACTCAATGTGCAAACCGCACGCCTTCCCCCTTGGTGTCTTGTCAACAGCTCGGGGACAGCTTCCTTGTCTGAGTGCCTGCACGTAGGACATAGCTGTGAGAAGCAGAAGCAAGGGAAGAGGGCTCACAGGCTTGTGGTGCAAACTCCACCCTTGGCCTTCCTAACCACAACCAAACTCTGAGGGCTTGACAGAGGCAGCTTAAAGAGCTGTTAGGATCAGCAAGGCCATCTGCTCTTTTTGACTCATTCACTTGTGGTCACCTGTCCCTTTGTTTTTGGCTTTTGCTTTTGCTTTCCGAGACAGAGTTTCTCTGTGTAGCCTTGGCTGTCCTGGACTTGCTTTGTGGACCAAAATGGCCTCGAACTCACAGCAACCCACCTCCCTCTCCCTCCCGAGTGCTGGGATTAAAGGCGTGCGCCACCACACCTGGCTACCTGTCCCCTCGTTTAAGAGCATATTTAGAACATGCAAAAGCCAACAACAACAAAACAACAACTTGATTTTCCTTTGACATTTACTGGGCACCTCCCACGGCTGGTGACATTCTGCAGAATGTGGCCCGGAAGGACGAAGAAGTCAGCTTCTTGTTCATGGTGGACTTCAGAAGAAAGCTTCATAACACACAGCCTTAGCACTCACCAGGGGGGACAACAGTGGGACAAGGACAACGCTATTCTGCCAAAGCACTGCTGTGCTATCCGTGTAACCACTTAAGAAAAAAATTTTTTTTCTTCTTCAGCAGAAGCAATCAACATTTTTTTTTTCCGGTTGGAATAGGAATTCCTTGATTATGTCTTGGTTATTAAGCTTAGAGCTGCATTACCCACAAACCTGCACTCAAGGCTGCAGGTCTATCATGTTACCATGTGATCTTAGGAGGCTGGAGCCTTTGGATCCTCATCTGTAGAATGGGCTGAGTGCTGATGACAAGCACTTCCCACGGCAGTGTGAAGAGTGAAGTCAGTGCTGTAGGGCAGCACTCTCTGTGCCAGATTCTGTGGGGACAAACACCTAACAAGTAAGCAGTAATATGTGGGCTGAGGGAGTAGCTCAGTGATAGAGCACTTGGCTGGCATCTGCGGAGCCTTGGGTTGGAAGATCCAGCTACCCTACACATGTGCGTGCACTCGTGCACACACACATGCACATGTGCGCATGTGCACATATTAATGCATGTACATTTGCCCAATCAAATCAAGAAATATGCTCAATGGTAGAGAATAAACAATGATCTGCTGTTTTCCAACATAAAAAGTACATCCATACAAGACCCAAAAAGCTCATGGAAATGTGGGTCCCCCACCCTGGTGCCAAGAGAGCTGAGAAAAGGTAAACACCTGGCTCTGCCACACTTAGGAGCCCCCTCCATGCCCCTCTTCAACCCCCGGCCTCTCCCTGCATAGGCCAGAGTAAGTCTTTTTAGCTTCACTTATTTGATTCTTTCTACCATAGCTACCTAGGAAAACAACCTCTGGGCTTTTATTTTTATTTTATTTATTACTAATTTGTGTATTTTGTGATTTATGGGGCAGCACACATATTATGACATGTGTGTGGAAGTCAGAGAACAACTTTTATGTGGGTCCCAGAGATTGAACTCAAGTCTTCAGTGAGCGCCTTACCCACGGAGCCATTTCACTTGCCCAATAATTTGTTTGGAGAAAATAAAGTTTCATTCAATCCCAGGTGAGAAGTGTGTGATAGCACCGTGAGAAGGAAGCTATGGTGCAGGCTGAGGGTGTGTGCACATGCGCATCAGGGAAAGTGGCTGGTGTGTACGCTGGGAGATTTGTGAATGAATGCGCTGTACCTGGAAAGGGTTCGAGGGAGTGATGGACTTGGTAGGGACAGGTCCTCTAGTGTCCACATTGTCTCTTCTGAGCATTCTGAGATTGGGGGAGCAGGGCTCGGAAACTATAAAGGAGCTGGCTGAGGACGTGTTTGCATATTCTCTTCCATGAGTTCTTAAGGAAAACATTATAGGATACTAGAGGCTCATCGGTCAGGAGTACTGGTTGGTCTTCCAGGGGACATGGGTTCAAGTCCTAGCACCCACATGGTGGCTCACAACCACCTATAACTCCAGTTCCAGTAGGTCTGATGCCTTCTTCTGGCCTCTATGGGATGCTACATTCATGTGATACATAGACAGACACACTTGCTGACAAAACACTTATATATGTAAAGAAATAAAATTTCATAGGATCAAGGTCTCCAAGAGATGAGATGTGGAAGGTCAGGCCACGATAGGATGCCCTAGGGTGTGTGTGTGTATGTGTGTGTGTGTGTGTGTGTGTGTGTGTGTGTGTGTGTGTGTGTGTACTAGTGTGAACTATGGGCACGAAAAGACTGCTCAGCTCAAGGCTTCTGTGAACAGCACCAGGGCTTCTGTGAGCAGCATCTCTGACTGGGCTATGCCAGGCATGGGGACCCAGGCCTTCAAAGGAGGACCAGCAAGGACAAAGCCACTCAGACCCAGAGAGGATGATGGCTTTGCAGGGATGGGAAGGCAGGCTGTACCACACCACACCAGGTATTTATAGTGTTATCTGCTGGGCTTGAAAGCTGAGTCAAGCCGAACTGAAAATACAGAATTATGTTCTGGTGGAAAGAACCAGGTCCCTTATTAATAGGGAACAAACTCCCAAAGGGAGGCTCTCATGTGGAGGTGTGGAGGTGCAAGCTGGGACAGCTGGCCCTGACTTTACATCTGTACAGTCTTCAGATCACGTCTCTCTGTATGCAAGGGCTCCCTGAGATTGTGGCTTTCTGTTCTATAACTCTGGTTCAAGCAGGTTAAAAATCTCCTTCCCTGGCTGGGCAGGTGAGGCTAGAGAGAGAGAGAGGACTCAGATTTGGTTCTCAGCACTGACGTCATGGCTCACAGCCATTCTTATCCCAGTTGCAGGGGATTCGATGCCCTCTTTCAGCCTCACTGGGCACCAGCCATGCTTATGATGCGTGGGCATGCACACCTACCAGATATTGAACGTTTAAAAAACAAACTAAAAAACCAAACCCAAAACAAAAACAAATAAACAAACAAAAACTCCTGTAATCCTGTAGCACAGCTGAGTGTGTGTGCCCATGTGTGCAGGTGTGTACGCACAGCCGCTCTGGCCTCTCATTTAAGCCTTTAGGAGAACTAAGAACACCGTTCTATAGTTTATTCTACCCCCTAATATTTACCAGTTTCATTGTAAGTGGAAGAAAACCCAGCCCAATCTTAGAAATGATGGAAAACCTCAAGGCGACCTTCAGAACAGCCTCTGGGGGCGTTAGAACTGTCACAGTTAATTCACTGTCAAGTTGGATGGATTTGGAGTCCCCTAGGACACATAGCTCCTGGCAGGTCTGTGATGGTGCTTTTCAGAGCGGTTCACCTGAGGAAGGAAGGCTCATCCTGAATCTGTGTGGTTCCATGGACCGGAGTCCATGATGAAGGGAAAAGAACTGGTGCCAGCATTCCATGATCCCACTTTCTGGTCTCTCCAGGTGTGAGGAGTCTTAACTGGACACTTTTGCTGCCCAGGACTCAATGATGTCTTTCCGGCCGTAAGAGACTGTCTGCCTTTAGGCCTTGAATGGAAATAAACCCTTCCCTACTAAGCAGCTTTTTGTTACAGCAACAAGGAAAGTAATGAGCCAAGGACTTTGAGATCTGCTTCTGCAAGGCTAGCTTTAGTCTTAAACCCAAGGGGCCATCTCCAGAGCTATGGGTACTGCGTCCTGGATTCCTGTAAATGCAGGCTCCTCTCCTTTTGAGGTTGTCCTCAGAAGGAAGAGCCATAAGTGGGTGCTGAGCACCATGGCTACAATTGGACAGGCAGCTCTCTGCACACTAGCCGCTCTGCCTGGGACATGGAATGGAGCGATCCGTCGGGTCCCAGTCACTGCCCAGACTGGCAGAGTCTGAGGGAGTGTGAAAGGCTGTGTAGCAGGCAGCCAAGCCTTAGACATCCACTGTAGCCACCAGAAGGCTGTTGAATGGGCCACCATTCAGGGAGTCACCCTCTGTTGTCACCTGTTCTTTCTTGTCCTCTCCAGGAAAGCTAGAAAGGCAGGGGCCTCTTGCTGCGGACCAAACTGGCTTGCTCCAACTTGTGTGTGCCTGGGGTGGGACAGAACAGTGGAAGAAAATGTATGAGGCAGGAAGGCCATCCTGGGGACAGTGGTAGCTCTCCTCTCTCTCTCTATTCATTCTCTCTCTCTCTCTCTCTCTGCCTCCCCCCCTCTCTCCCTTCCTCTCCCCTCCCTCCTTTCTCTCTCTTTCTTTCTATTATTATCCATTTTCCATCCTCTTCACAGTTGTCGTGAGACCCAATCCCAAGTCCCTGCATGTCTAGGTCACTCAGGTTGCCAGATCCCTCAGAAGAAAGGGAAAGTTCCACACACCCTTCCCAACACTAGTTGCAGCCAGGAGCCAGGCCTAAGATCTGACTTTCCATGGATTATCCCCACCATCCCATCTCCTCCCCAGGTAGCTCAGGGACCAATAACCAAGCAACAGCCTGCTGCTTTCCTCCAGCTCTGGCATCGTCTCTCTCTCTGTGTGTGTGTGTGTGTGTGTGTGTGTGTGTGTGTGTGTGTGTGTGTGTGTGTGTGTGTGTGTGTTGGGGCACTCTGAGTTCATGTGCTGGCTTCATCCACTTTTCGTTTGTTCCCTGGTTCCATCCTGATGTTCTGACAACCACCCAAGAATTCCGAGAAGCTGCCTCCTGACCCACTCAGTTTCTCTCACCAGGACCAGCTCCTACACCATCCACCCTAGCTGCACCCAGCCTATGAGTGCACACTTCACCAGCTCCTTGCCTCTTCATCACCAGGTGTCAGCCAGGTCCCCAAGGAAGGGACTGTTGTCAGATATAGTGTCACACCCAAGGTCAGAAGGGCATCTTCTCTGGGGCTTCCCCTTGCTGGGCCTTTAGGTCAGCAGCCCTGCAAGGCTGAGCCCCTCCCTGACTCACTGCTCAGCAAATGAGCTCAGCATGTCTATGTGCTGCCCGCCCACCCCTGCATTGCTCCCCTTGCCCTGTGGGTGTCTTTCCTGTCCCAGCCTCCATAGCCAAATGTGAGTCACTTGATGACAATTCAGCACCCAAGCTGCAAAGCCTGCTTCCAAAGCCATCAGAGGCAGACGCTGGGGACTAGCATAGGACTCTCTGTTTAGAGCTAAGCACCCAGCCAAGGCTGGGGAAGCAGAAGTGGAGGGGCTGGGCTGGGGAGCAGGAAGGCCCCTGTTCTGCCTCTAGTCTACCCCAGATGCCTCTCCCCACCCCCTTTTTCCCCCTCCAAGAACAGAGCCTCCATGTGGAACACAGTAGCCTTTCAAGTCTCTCTTTTTTTTTTTTTTTTAAGTTTTATTTATTACATATACAGTGTTTGCCCGTTATGTATGCCCGCAGACCAGAAGGCATCAGACTTCATTATAGATAGTTGTAAGCCACCATGTGGTTGCTGGGAATTGAACTCAGAACCTTTGGAAGAGGAGGCAGGTCGTTTGGAAGAACAGTGCTCTTAACCTCTGAGCCATCTCTCCAGCTCAAGTCTCTTAAGGTCACCGACTGTCAGTGGTCAACTCCTTCATCAGTGCTCAGGACAGTAGAAACCTTGTCTAAGCAGGAATCACAGTCCTATACAAATGGGGCCACCCAGCAGTACTGTAGCGACAGCAACAGGAAAGAGAGCCTTGTCCTGGACTGGACCAAATGAGGGCGACTCTGGTCAACAGTGGGCATCAGATCACAATGGGGCTGAAAAATTCCTGTCTCCTAACGGCACTGTAGCCATTGAAGGCTGTGGGAATATATCCTCATATGTTTGTGATGAGCCTAGCACCAAGAAACCTACTGTATGTGTTGTTGGGCTGTGTCTGCAGTATGGTGCTTTTCTTGTGATTTTAGCTTTTAATACTGTAAAGTGTGTGCCGTGAGAAATGGCCAGATATGTCTAAGGTTTACAGTGCCTGTGATGGCGTTGGCCCCTCTGTCCTCATTTTAATCTGGTAGCTCTCCTCCTTGTTGCTGTCCCTACAGCACTGCTGAGTGGCCCCATTTGTATAGGATGAACAGCAGGTTCTCCCACGTGTACCTCGTACAGCCAGATGTGTGGTAAGGTTACCAGCTCAGTGTGTATAAGCACACTGTGATCACACAATGACAGGACCTTCTAACAGTGCATTTCTCAGAATGTGTCCCCATTGCTAAGTGACATGTGACTGCAGTGTGCAGCCACTCATGGTAGGACACAGCTCTGAGCACAAAATAAGAGGCAGCCACATGTGCAAGGAGGTCGGTAAGGCTCTTTTGGGGCCAACGCTCCATTTTTGACTCTGGAATTAGTAAGAGGAATGGCACAAAGGTTAGGCACAGTGGTACATGCCTGTATTCCAGTGCTGGGAAAGTGGAGGCAGAAGGATCAGTTCCTTAGAAAGACCTGGAGAGGCAGCTCAGCAGTGAAGAGCACTTGCTGCTCTGGCAGAAGACTTGGGTTAGGTTCCCAGATCTCACATGTCAGCTCACAATCACTTATAACTTCAGCTCTAGGGGATCTGATGCTCTGTGGCCTCCTTGTGTACCAGGTATGGACATAGTGCACATACATACAATCAGGCAAAGCACTCATAGACGTAAACTAAAAATATATTTTCAAGCATAAAATCACACACACGCACACACACACACACACACACACACACACACACAGTGAGTTGGCATTCATGTTCATGTTGCCACGAGTTGCGGTATGAGTGGCAGTAAGTACCAGGAGCAGGGTGCTCCAGAAGAAACTGCTCTATAACTGTCAGCAAGGAGTACATGAGATAGCCCGTGCTCTGTAGAACTGGTGTTCTTAAGATATTTGTTAATATTTGCTGACAGGTTAAGCGTGGCCACAGACAGACAGGATGTTGGGCAAGTAGGTGACTGTCCAGCTGCTTGCATATTTGAGTTGCAATGACCCTGTCAGATACCAGAATGAAATCTATTCACCTGTCACAGCTAGGATGCAATGGTGTACAGGCATGCATGATAGCTTCCTTTATGAAAACAGCTTTAAAGCCGTCCTTTTACGCAGAGTCCCTTTTGAGGGTGTCCCATTTTGGACTTAGTTATTTACTTGAGGCTTCCCTTCTCTCTGAGTCTGATGGTGGCTCTGGTCTAAAAGTACTAACTAGCCTCAGAAGAAGAAAGGCTTTGTGTCACAGAGTGACCTTCTGAAGGGGAAGTGTTCCTGAGACTTCAGGTGGGAACTGTAGCAAGCTGCCTTCTATCTGGGGAGTGGCTTGGGCCACCTGCCATCAGGGCCTGCAAGCATTTCCACAACTACAAAGAGGAAGGGCTCTGGGCCTGTGGCTCTGTTGGCAACTGCCCAGTAATCACGGGTAACATGAGACTAGGCTCAAGCAGAGGTGTGCTCCTGCCACCTGGCAAGGGGTCCTTGCCTGAGGGCCACTCATGAAGGATGCAGAGCATGCAGGGACCACTGCAGATTGTTACAGGCATGTGTGTTCATCCACGTCAGAAATATACTCTAGCACAGCAGGCCTGGGATTTCACTCATGCTATTGTCATTCAGGATGCAGAAGAAACACGTGTTTGAATTAGAGCAAGTGGCTCCATTTGCTGAGGCATGTTAGGTGGCACAGACAACAGAGGCTGTGAGAGTGGCCTGCTGAGGTTTGGGGGGACTTTGGCTCCGTGTTTGTTGCTGTGGCCATTGTTGTAAGAGCACACGCTTGCTCTGAGCGCCCTGCTATGGCCTTCTGTCACAGTGATCAGGGTTTCTGAGGGCCATGCAGAGTGTAATAAATATTCAGTATGGAGGCAGAGGCAGAACTAATGGGGTTTTTTATTGTTTCTTTCTCTCTCTCTCTCTCTCTCTCTCTCTCTCTCTCTCTCTCTCTCTCTCTCTCTCTCTCTCCCTCCCTCCCTCCCTCCTTAGTTCCTATTTTCTTTATTGGTCTCAGTCAGAACGCTTTTGGGATTCTCATCTACAGGAAGCCATGCATTGCAGAGATGTCTCATGCAGAGGACCCAGGTTCAGTCAGTACCCAGCATCCACATGATGCCTCAAAACCATCTGTAAAAGTCTAGCTCCAGGGGAATTCAACACCGTCTTCTGGCCTTGCACACCTTTAATCCCATCACTCAGAGGCAGAGGCAGTGGGATCTCTCTGAGCTCAAGCCAGCCAGGTTGGGCAGGGCTACATAGTGAGATCCTGTCTCAAAAACACAAAAACAAAACAAAACAAAGATACTTTTGAGAAAAAAAAAAAAAAGTAAAAGCTCTGAAAAAAACTGGGGAAAGAAGCTGACACTGAGTGAGCCTGGCAGGGTTACCACATCACCTCAGACCACCCGACCTGAACCTGAGATGGCTAGCATGCCTAGCAGAGCAGAAGGAGGAAAAGTGCATCCTTGGAAGAAGATGGTACCCAGCACCTCAGTGATCTTTCAGAGTCCTCTGTTCCATCTGACAGTCAGTGAAAATGCAGAAATAGAGGAAGGGCAAAAAGTCAAGAGTAAAACCATGTATTAGAAGCATATTCCCAGGGCACCCAGGTGGCTGGGAGCTTCGGGCTGAACTTTGAGATCTAAGCAATCGATATATCTACTAAGTTAGGAAACAAAAGTTTCAGCCCAGAACTAGAATTATAAGAAAGAGAACAAATGGAAACTCTCAAGTAAACAAACAACAAGCTGGGTGTGGTGGAGCACGCCTTTAATTCCAGCACTCGGGAGTCAGAGGCAGGCAGATTGCTGTGAGATAAAGGCCAGCCTGGTATACAAAGCGAATCCAGAACAGCCAGGGCTACACAGAGAAACCCTGTCTTGGAAAAAACAAAAACAACAACAAAAGAAGAGCTGATAAGATTTGACAGAAGATTTGCAAGATCTGTACATGTAGAATCCAACACATTGTTGAGGGGAATTAAGGCTAAGAGTAAGTGGAGAAATATAGTTTCTGAGCTGAGAATGGCATTTTCACCCTCAACTCTTTCCAAACAAATATCAGTTTCAGTGCCAGGTTTTTAGGGGTAGAAACTGAACCTCATTCTAAAAACGTATGTGGTCAGACAAAGGATCTAGAATAGCCCGTTTGTTTTGTTCAATTTTTTTCTTTTTAATAACATTTTGCTAATTCTTTAGGATCTCATACAATGCATCTCAATCATGCTCACATCCCCCAACTCCTCCCACATGCCCCTCACCTTCCTGCCCCTCTACCCCCTGTCAAATGCAGTTTGTGTTGCCCAAACACTCTTGGGAGCAAGGCTTGTCCTGGAGTGTGGTTGACCTACGTGATGGGGGTCACATTATTAAGAAAGCAAACTCCCTCTCCCAGTCAGCAGCAAGTGCCAGTGGACCCTCAGCATTTTGAAAGTGAGGAAGATGGGGGCACTGGTGCAGGCTGAGGAATAATCTGCTAAAAACATGGCTGACTTGCACCTAGAATACATGAGAAAACGGTACAATGCAACAAGAAGGCAAATACACCATTTTTACACTTTTTATTGATTCTTTGTGAATTTTACGTCATGAGCCCCAATCCCACTCATCTCCCATATCTACCCTCTACCCGTGTAGCCCTCAACAGAAAAAACAAATCTCACTGTGGAGGCTGCAGTGTGTCACAGTGTGTCACACAGTATACCCTTTGGCCAAGACAGCTATTCTTGCAAATATTCAATGCAATGAGTTATAAGTCTGGATCAAGGTCTCTGGGCTCCACTACACCATCAATACTGATCCTCACTGGGACTCCTCTTGGATACCCTGTTATTGCCCTGTGTCATGGAGATTCTGCAGCTTTGGTTTAGCGGTTTAGAGATGGGGTAGATGTTGGCATGGGCCAACACAAAGCCCTGGATCTGGGCCTGGTAACTGAGTTGGTCAGCCCACCAGCTCTCCCTCACTTTTGCCACTGAGACAGCTCACCTGAGTGGAGCAGCTGTCGAGTTGTGGGGCCAGCTCACTTGAGCCCCCGCCTCCAGGGCCGACTCTACTGTGTTGCCTGGGGGATATACAGGGCTTCTCTCCTGCTCTCAGGCCCTCAAGGCCAATAAAAGATGGCACCAGCTCTGTGCAGCCCTCAGACATCAGCATGGTCCCAGGCTGCAGCCCAGATGAGGGACATCCTCATGGCCTTTGGTGGTAACATGGGCTACAAACATCGATACAGACCCCCCACTGCTTCAAGACCGTGGACCCAGACATGGTCCTTAGCAGTAGCACAGATGGGAACATGACCATGGCCTCAGGTGACAGTGCAGGCTACTCATTTAGGCTGACCCTCACCACCCTCTCAGCTGTGACTCTTCATAATGCACAAATTATTTGGCTTCTCTCTCTCTCTTTCTCTCTCTCTCTCTCTCTCTCCCCCCCCCCCCCCATCTCTCCACCACATACTTGCTCATAACAGTGGTGCCCACCTGCCTGTGCCATGTGGTGGTGGGCGGGCCTCCCAAATACCCCATTTGGATAAAGTCCTTGTACTGACATTTCACCATGGACATCTGACTGTCAAGTAAGTGTATGAGTGAATGTGTAACACAGTGGTCACTGGGGAAAAAACATTGAAATTGTACAGAGGTTCCACCCACAGCTATACCAATGACTGGCATTAAACATGCTGGCCACACAGGAGTGATTGAGGATGATCCAGTAAGAACTGAAATTCATTGCCAGTTCCCACTGGGACTCTCTGACAAAGTCTTGCTCCTAATAACTTTATTGTAATGCCAACAACAACTTAAGACCAATGCTTGGCATCACTGGGCAATGGATAAACAAATTGCAGAATGCCCATACAGTAGAACTGTATCCAGTAATAATAATAACCCAGCCCTCTCACTCGTGTTTAAAATAAACAGACAGATAGAAAAATGAGAGAAGTGCCTCAGTGGGGATATAAAATATTTGAAGTTACAATTGGGTAATTTGACCCAAGTGACAAGGAGGGTATAAACTGCACCCACAGCGTCAAAAATGCATCCTTTTTATGTACGCACAGAACGTTTCTCAAAATGAGCTATAGCCCTTAAAGCAAGTCTCAATAAGTTTCAAAATACTGGGTTTTCTAACCGTACTCACATTAGGTTAAAATAAAAAGCCGTGCATGGTGGCGCATGCCTGTAATCCCAACACTGTGGGAGGCAGAGGCGGGCAGATCTCTGTGAGTTCGAGGTCAGCCTGGTCTACAGAGCAAGTTCCAGGACAGCCAAGGCTACAAAGAGAAACCCTGTTTTGAAAAACCAAACCAAACCAAAACAATAGAGATGGGCTGAGAAGATGCCTCGGCAGCTAAACGCACTCGTTTCCAAACATGAACAGCTCAAGTTCAATGCCTGGAACACATTGTGGGAGGAGAGAAGTGATTCTGGCAAAGTTGTCATCTGATCTCAATAGAGATGTGCAAAACAACAACAAAGTATTTATTTAAAAGATTTAAGTATTTTATGGGCTCAAGTGTTTTACTTCCATGTAGGCACATGCACCGCAGTTGCCCACAGAGTTTAGAAGAGGGCATCGGGTCCCTTGGGACTGGAACTACAGACAATTGTAAGGTACTGGGAACTAAACCCCCAGTGCTGCTCTTAACTGCTGAGCCACCTCTCCAGCCCCTGTCTCTGCCTCCCAAGGCCTGGGGTTAAAGGTATGCACAATCTCTGCCCAGCTACAAATATATTTTTTAAGTTAAAAAAAAAAAGAAACAAAACTAAGAAACTCCAAATATTTGGAAACTATAAAGTATTCTTCTAATTAATTTCAGCTTAAAATAAGTCACAAAAATGATAAGACATTTTAAAGCCGATGGTTAAGGGACCACAAACTGTCATGACTTGGCTGGGAACAGCTACAGCCATGCTGAGAAGAATATAAGACTTTGAAATGAAAAAAAGATTGAGACTAGTGTGCCATTCATCTCTCTATTTGTCTCAGTTATTTGCTGTGAAGAGACACCATGACTAAGTGAAACAACAAACAAACAACAACAAAGCCACAGCATTGAATTGGGAGCTTGCTTACAGTTTCGGAAGGTGAGTCCATGAGCATCATAGCAGGAAGCATAGCAGCGGGAAGGTGGGTATGGGGCTGGAACAGTGGCTGGGAGTTCACATCTGACTGGCAGGCACAAGACAGAGAGAGTACGACTGGTCCTGGCATGGACCACAAAGTCCGCCTTCAGTGTCACACCTCCGCCAACAAGGCCACATATCCTAAGCCTCCCTCAATAGTCTGCCAGCTGGGAACCAACCATTCAAATATCTGAGCCTATGGAGGCGTCCTCTTTCACTGTTGGCCCTGTTGTATTTGGGCAGTGTGAAGGCAATGTAATCTTGCCTTAGTCTGGGCCCAAGGTGAAGATAGTCTTGGGATGCCTGACCCCACTGACACTTTGTCTTTTCAAGCTGATAAAGATCTTAGCATAGACTCAGAGGAAGGAAGTATCAGCCCAAGACAAAAGATGGGCCAGATTCAGGGCAGGGTATTGTATTTGGAGGAGGAAGTGAAAGAGAGGTGGGAAGACGTTTTGGGGAACCAGAGAGGGAGATTGGAGGTTCCTGCCCACGGCGCCTGAGAATTGCGTCAGGGGAGCCGCCCCACAGAACTGATACCCAGAAGGTTTATTCCTGTTCTCCTTAATCTCCTTTCCCTCCTATTTAGGGTAGTTGGGTTGTAAGGGAGGCACATGTCTTTAATGAATCCCTAATAAAGTAGAATTGTTGAGAAATCAGAGCCAACAGGGCTGGGGCAAGATGGCACATGATTGTAGCAGCACATGAGGAAGCCATTTGCTTTGTGGCTGGGATGTGAAAATCAAAGATGAGGAAGGGGTTGGGTTTCCAATATCCTCTTCAAGGCCATGTCCCCAAAGACCAGAAGATTCCAGGGGCCTCTAACCCTTAATGATTCTGTCCTCTCCAAACAAACCCACAAACCTGTAACACTCAGACCTCTGGAAGACATGCCTCCCAAACATAAGATTGAAAAATGGGAGCAGAGGTAGACTAGCCAGAGGCAGGAGAGTTCAAGGTTTATCCTGGTCTACGGAGCAAGTTCCAGGACAGCCAAAGCTACACAGAGAAACCCTGTCTCAAAAAAAAAAAAAAAAAAAAAAAAAAAAAAAAAAAGAAAAGAAAGAAAGAAAGGAAAGAAAAGAAAAGAAAAAAGGGGGAGGAGTATATTATTTAAAGAAATTTAAAATAAAACATAATGAAAATTTGAATGAAATAGAAAACAAGTTTGCAGTAGAAAGGACTGGGTAAGGCTAATTTTTTAAAACAAGGACTAATAATGGCAGTGATGCTTAGAGACATTTCAAAGGCAAGCAAGGTAGGTGTAGGCAACCATTGCTGGGAACAAGGGAGATGCTGCAGACTCCAGTGATCCTAAAAGGCGAGAAAGCCATGAGTGACTGCAGGAGAAGTGGAGGAAAGCTAAGTAGAATTTACCAAGACTGAGAGAAGAAATAGAAAATATGAAAATTTCTATGTCTATTAAATAAATTGTATCCATAAGCAAAACCTTTCCCACAAAGAAAATTCCTGTCCCATAGTCTTCATTGAATAATTCTCTGACAGTAAAGAAGAAATATCACTGATCTTCCACAAAGTTCACCTGAGAATTAAATTATTCGTTGAAATATTTAGGAAGAAAAGAATACAATCCCAATTAGTTTATATAAGGCAGTAAAACTTTCATACCAAAACCTGATTAGGAAAGTCTAAGGAAATCTCTGTTGTGAGACTACCAATCTCTTCCCTAGACATAGCTTCTTAAATAAAGTATTAGCAAGCTGAATCCAGAAACAGAGAATAATATGTCATAACAAAATTGGATTTATTAAAGAAATGCAAAGCTAGCTTTTGATGTAATGAAACAGAAGGATAAAAATCATATAATTATCTCATATGATAAAAAATCAACATCCACTTATAATTAAGCCAAACTCTTGGGCAAACTAAAGGCATCAACGGGACAAGAGACTGGATGAAGAGGACACAGCAGGACACCTAGTGACAGACATTAGCTTTCTGCCTACGGTCATGTGAGGCAAGAGCAGCCGTTCTTCTCTCTTCTGTCTTTCACTCTGGGAGATCATAGCCAATGCAGTAAGGCAAGTAAATAAAATAGTAAAAGGATTTGAATGGAAGGAGTGAATAATATGTCACCCTTCATGGATAGGACCCATGTTATCAGATACCACAACTTACTATGAAGGATGTCAGCATCAGCAACAGTTAAGAACATTTGATGCTCTTACAGAGGACCTGGGTTGGGTCCAGCACCACATCAAGCAGCTCTTAACCACCCATCACCCAGCTCCAAGGGATGGGATGCCCTCTTCTGGTTCCAATAGCACCTGCACAGACAAGGCACATTGGCATTCATACAGCAAATGCTCGTGTATAAAATCTGTGTGTGTGTGTGTGTGTGTGTGTGTGTGTGAGAGAGAGAGAGAGAGAGAGAGAGAGAGAGAGAGAGAGAGAGAGAGAGAGAGAGAGTGTGTTTCTTTGTGTAGCCTTGGCTGTCCTGGACTCGCTTTGTAGACCAGGCTGGCCTCAAACTCACAGCGATCTGCCTCCCAAGTGCTGGGATTAAAGGCCTGCGCCACCATGCCTAACAATAAGTAAATTTTAAGGAAGGCTGGGCATGGTGGCACAGGCCTTTAATCCCAGCACTTGGGAGGCAGAGGCAGGTGGCTCTCTGGTGAGTTCAAGACCAGCCGGGACTACAAAGTGAGTGCAGGACAGCCAAGGCTACACAGAGAAACAACCCTGTCTTGAAAAATAAAACAAAACAAAGTAAATCTTAAGGAGAGAAAAAAAGAATATGCTATTCAAATTGGGCATGGCGTCACATTCCTGTAATTCCAGCCCTTGGAGGTGGAGGTGGAAGGATTGAGAGTTTAAAGTCATTCTCAATTACATGTTAGTTTGAAGCCAGTCTGAGTTACATGAAAAAAAAAAAAAAAAATCAGACGAATGGACCATGAGGAAAAAAGTCCAGAAACAGCTCCACATGTTAGTATGAGAGTTTGAGTTGTTGGGTTTTTTTGTTGTTATTTGTTTTGTTTTGTTTTAAGATTTATTTATTATTTATACAACATTCTGCCTAGATGTGAACCAGCTGGCCAGAACAGACACAAGATCTCATTATAGATGGTTACGAGCCACCATGTGGTTGCTGGGAATTGAACTCAGGACCTTTGGAAGAACAGGCAGTGCTCTTAACCTCTTAGCCATCTCTCCAGCCCGAGAGTTTGAGTTTTATGAAGCTGCTCCCCAGAGTGGCTAGGGGAATGTGGTCTTCTTGATCAATAGAGAATCAATTGGATGTCCATACTGAGATGATTAATCTTTATTGTCAACTTGACTGGCACCTAAGTAACTTTTCTATTGCTGTGAAAAAGCCCCCATGAGCTTGGCAAACAAACAAACAAAACAACAACAAAACTGACTGTCATTCAGGGAACATGCAAACAGGCAGGCCGACTCGTGAAAGAGCAGTAGCCACAGGCATTAGGCAGGAAGAGAACCAACTGGGAGTGGCACGGGATCTTGAAACCTCAAAGCCCACCCCCAGTGACGTGACTCCTCCAACAAGGCCACACCTCCCAATCCTTTCCAAACAGTTCCACCAACTAAGGATTCAAACACATGAGTCTATGAGAGCCCTTCTCATTCAAACCACAACTGGATTTAGACTCCCTTAGGTAGTGGAGGCACACCCTTGGCTGTGCTTGTGAGGGCATTTCCAGAGAGAATTACAAGAAGGGAGAGACCCTTCCTGAATGTGGTGGCACCTACACCCCTTCAGTTGTCTTTCTGGCTCTCCAGTCTGTGATGGCCAACATGTGTTTCTCCTGTGCTCTGCCATGCTTTCCCTACCATGGTAGGTTAGGAACAGTGAGCCAAAACAAACCATTCCTTCCTTAAAATTTTAAGGAACTATTTTGTCATAGTGAGATAAACGTGGCAGAACGAACTGGGCGTGGTAGCACATGCCTTTAATCCCAGTACTCAGAAGGCAGAGGCAGTGAGTTCCAGTCCAGCCTGGTCTACAAAGCGAGTCCAGGACAGCCAGGCTTGTTACGTAGAGAAACCTTGTCTTGAAACCCCCACCTCCAAAAAAAAGGTAGAATACACATATGGACATTACTCTTAGCTCATCTCAAGCTATACAATATTAGAAAACATCTTTCTGACAGGCACTAACACCAAGTAAAACATTAATAAATCATATTACATTAAAATAAAGTTCTTTAATGAATCAGCAGACACTTTTGAGATTTCCCCTTCTACATCAGCATGTCTGTGGTATTGTATTTCTTCAGGCCTTGTTTAGAAAGCCATATTGACTATATTGTTGAGCTAGCAGGGATATAGTTTCCTTGTGCAATAAGCTGAGCAGGTTGCATTTATATATTTAGGTGAAAACTATATAGCAACTAAATAAAAAAAAAAGACCATGGTCTTCAGAGGGAAGAAGGTGCAGAACAGAGAGGTTGGAGAGAGAAAAGATAAGGGAGAAAATGATGTAATTATATTGCATTTAAAACTATTTTTAAAACATCAAAAGAGAAACTATTGAGACAGCAAAAATCAGGCCCCAGGAAAGAAGAAGGTATTTCCTATACATAACAAAGACCTTCTACATATAAAGAGAGCCAACAAATCAGTAAGAAAGATAAAAAATAAAATGAAAAAAAAAAAAAGGGCAAACATTTAACTAGGCATTTCACACACATTTAAAAACACTGTCTATAGTATATGAAGCAGTGCATTGTCTTATTATTTGTTTATTTATTCAGCTTTTTTCTTTTCAAGACAGGGTTTCTCTGTGTAGTCCTAGCTTTCTTGGAACTTAGCTCTGTAGACCAGGCTGGCATTTGCCTTCCGAGTGCTGGGATTAAAGGTGTGCATGCCCAACTAACAGTGCTTTTTTTCTTCCTTCCTTCCTTCCTTCCTTCCTTCCTTCCTTTCTTTCTTATGGTCAAACACATTGATTTATTAAAAATAAAACATAAAAATGATTTTTGTACATATGCTTCCAGATTTCAGGCATGGAGTCCCAGTAGTGCTTTCTCTTCAGTTATCAGGATACGCGAATTTAAACCATACTGTGACGGCACCTACAAACATTAGAAAAGAGGCACATCTCAGATGTCACAATGCTGAAGTGTTGGAATCTTCTGACAACAGCAGTCATGAGGGCCCTGCATCAGATGATGTGCACACGCATGTTTGTGAGTCACTGTTTGTCATAGTTCCAAACAGGAAACAACCATGTGGCATCAAGAATAGAGTAGATGAGCTGCAATGGGGCCACTTAGCATCTGCTGTACACCAATGGAAGCAGACGAACTTCAACCGTACACAGGATGTGCTGAGTGAGATGAGCCTGGCACAGGGGTCTGCGCTGTTAGACTCTATTTATATAAAAGGCAAAAGCCAGCGAAACGAATCAATGGTAATGAAGTCAGGTTAAAAGTCACCCTGGGAATATCAGATGTTACCCTGGGGAGGAACAGGCTTTTGGGCTCACTGATAATATCCCGTCTCTTGATCTTGATCTTGGTGCTGTTAATGATGTGTGCTTACTCTGTAAAAATATATCCAATTGCATTTATGTCAGATTTAAATTTAAAAAAAACTTCATAAAAATTACACTGAGGGATAATGAGATGGCTGGGGGGTGGGGGGTTAAGGCACTTACTGCTCAATCTGATGATCTCTTGATCAATTCTCAGAACCCACATAAAATAGATCCAAGAGTTGGACAGCACACTGCTGGCTTGGTGAACTGGTGTTGTCATATATCACAGGTCTCTACAGTCCCTAGAAATATTTGACAGTATATGAAGTTATAAATACACACATATTTTGGGAAATTTGATAGATTTTATTTCACTAGAGAAATTTTAGGTTCACAGAAAAATCGTGCAGAAAACAGCAAGTCCCCACATGCCCCTCCTCCAGCCCCTCCTCCGGCCCCTCCCTCCGGCCCCTCCTCCAGCCCCTCCCTCCGGCCCCTCCCTCCGGCCCCTCCTTTGGCCCCTCCCTCCGGCCCCTCCTCCGGCCCCTCCTCCAGCCCCTCCCTCCGGCCCCTCCTCCAGCCCCTCCCTCCGGCTCCTCCTCCAGCCCCTCCCTCCGGCCCCTCCTCCGGCCCCTCCTCCAGCCCCTCCTTCAGTCCATCGCCCCCTCCCTCGGTGTTCCATGGAGTAACCTGGATCTATCACTGTCAACCAGAGGCCAGAGTGTAGCTGTGGCTCACTTTTGATTTTTTTTTTTTTTCATCTTGAAGGCTTATTTATTTATTTTGTGTATGGTACTATGCTTGCACGCATGTCTGCACTATATACATGTAGTACCCTCAGAGGATGAAAGAGGACGCTAGGTCCTCTCTAACTGCAGTTATTGACAGCTGTAAGTCATCACTGGGGTGCTGGGAACTGAACCTTGTTCTGTGCAAGAGCAACGGGTGCTCTTAACCACTGAGCCATCTCTTCAGCACCTTGGCTTTCTTTTCTTTTCTGCGGTCTGTTTTAAATTAGTAAACCTCATTTTCTAGACGTCTCAGGTCTACAGCAAAATTGAAATGAAAGTGACAAGGGTTTCCATTTTGCCACTCTGTTCTCTGCACACACAAGGGGCCGCCCATCAGAGTGATACTTTGTTGGAGTTCATAACAGCCACTTTGTGTTGTTGCAGCCAAATGTCCTCTAAGAAGAGACATTTATGGGGGCTGGAGAGATGGCTCAGAGGTTAAGGGCACTGACTGCTCTTCCAGAGGTCCTGAGTTCAATTCCCAGCAACCACATATAATGTGATTTGGTGCCCTCTTCTGGTGTGCACGTGTACATCCAGGCAGAGCACTGTATACATAATAAATAAATTTAAAGAGAGAGAGAGGCACTTAGGGGAGGAAGGGTTTGTCTTGGATGGCTCGCAGTTTTGGGGTTTAGTCCACGGGGCAGGGAAGGCACCATTACAGGCAGCTCACAGCCAGCAGGGACCATGCCTGAGACTCCTCATATTTTTGGATGGTGAAACTATGACCAACACTTACCTCTAAAACTCATTTCATCTTCCAAAACACTGAGCAGTAACTGGCCGCCTCCACCTACCAGCCTCAGCAACCATAAGGCTATTTTCTCTCCCTATAAATTTGACCGTTCCAGGTGAGTTATAGAAATGGAATCCTACAGCACCTGTGCATCGGTGCCACTTTAATAAAGTGTTCATCTGGGCTGTGGCACATGTCAGCATTTCCTTCCTTTTCAAGATGAGCAATACTTTATGAATGTGTCTATACCATTCCAAGTTCATTCATGGAACCTGAATCCCTTCCACTCTGAAATTCCTCTCTCTCTCTCTCTCTCTCTCTCTCTCTCTCTCTGTGTGTGTGTGTGTGTGTGTGTGTGTGTGTGAACAGTGCCTATCCATTCTCCTAAGGTCCCAACAACAAACACAGGAAGGACTCCTCCAAAACTGTCTCTGGGGAACCCATGTGTTTATAGAACTTCCCTATAGAGAATAGGTGAGGGCCTGCCTACAGCGGTGTGAGTGCTCCTTCCTTCTCAACAGGCTGTAACCTGGAAAGCCTTACCCAACAGGGACCATGGCTTCCCAATTGCCAAAGAATTGGAGCCCCTCCCACCTGGTCTCCCCATTAGCTCTCAAACCTGGGACAAATGGGACAAACCTGTTTCATGCAATTGAAACAGAGTTGCCTAGGACAGGTGGTCAGGAGCAGGTAGACTCTCAGATGAGGGTCTCATGAGCCTTCTCACCTTCCAATCAGCAAGCCCAGCTGGGCAGATCCTTTTGCAGCTGGCACAGGGCTCAGTTGAACTCCCCAAGATGGCGGTTGCTTGGCCAGGAGGGGCGGCTGTGGCACAAGAGGCTGTCATGAGTGTGCATGCACAGATACCTTCCTGGTAAGCCCCCCAAAGTGGAATTACAACTGGGTGCAGCGCTGCTCACCAGCAGCCACATCTTCTTGAATCCCAACAGCCTAAGGGAGCTTGTTCTCCACAGCTTTGCCAACATGCTCTTCCCTACCCTAGCTTTAAATTTTAGAAGTTTTAGGTTCACATCAAAATTGGGAGGTTACAGAGAGGCCCCAGGGGCCCCTTCCCCAGCACATGCATGAACGCCTCCTGTTCCCTCCCACCAGGCTAGGAAGTGTGATACAAGGAACCTCATTACCAGCAAAGGCCAGGGACCAGGTCTGGTGATGCACATCCTGTGGGTCTGGACAAACACGTAACGACACCATTGCACCACCATGCCGTCAAATAGTGTAGTCTCACTATCTTAAAAATCCTCAGCTGGGTGTGGTGGCCCATGCCTTTGATCCCAGCACTTGGGAAGCAGAGGCAGGTGGATCTCTGTGAGTTCGAGGCCAGCCTGGTCTACAAAGTGAGTCCAAGACAGCCAAGGCTACACAGAGAAACCCTGTCTTGAAAAACCAAAAAACAAAACTCTCTCTGCTCAGGCTGCTCACCCCCCTTCCACCCTCCCACCCCTCCCACCCTCACACTCCCGCCCCCAAACCATTATTCTCTTCACTGTCTCAAAGCTTTGATTCTTAGAGACGACCAGAGCTGGAACCATACAGTCTGTGCCCTGAGATTGGCTTCTTTCACTTAGCACCATGCAGTTAAGCGTCCTTTGTGTCTTTTCATGGCCTGATAGCTCATTTCTTTTTAGTACGAAATAATAGTCCATTGTTTGCAGGTACTACAGGCTATTTATTCATTCATCTATTGAAAGGCAGCTATGGATAACGCGGTGTTGCCATGGTTATTGATACAGCTGATGACTATCAGCCATGCTTTTACTGTTTCCTGTTCATTGTCCATTTTCTGTGTTCTAGTTTTTTTTTTTTTTTAATGTCTTTGTGGTTTTAACTAAGCATTTTATACTATTTTATCTCCTCTCTCTTCGTAGCAGGCCAGCTATCTGTTTTCATTATGCATTACTACAACTTTAGACAGCCCTCTGTTCTGATTTACGGGTACCACAGGTGCCTCGTGGTGGTAAAATGTCCACATCCCATCTTTCTTTCACCAATGTCTATTATGACACATGTGGGCTATAATCATCGAGTACATTTTTCTATTATTATTTTGAGCAAAATCTTATCTGTAATATCAATTAATTTTTAAAAAATACATGCCTTAACCTTCATTTATTCCTCTCCTGATATTCTTCCCGTCTTCACACTGATATAAGCCTCATACTCTCTCAATATTTCTTGCAAGAGTGGGTTTCCTAATGACACATTCCCCTGAGTTTTTGTTTGCCTAAGAAAGTCCTTTATTTATTATTATTATTGTGTGTATGTGTCTGTGTCTCTGTGTCTGTATCTCTATGTATGTGTGTGCATGCAGACATGCATGTGTGTGCATGCACATGTGTGTGGAAGTCAGAGGATTCCTATCAGAGATCTGTTCTCTTCAGCGCTTTGCCCACTGAGCCACCTCACCAGCCTCTCTGAGAGTCTTATTTGGCCTCTACTTCTACCAGTCAACTAGTTGACTACAGAATTTTAGGATTCTTTTTTCTCCTTTCAACATCTTAAATAGTTCCCTTTATTCTCTTCTTGCTTGTGTGGTTTCTGAAGAGATGTTTGATATGTTTTTTTCAAACAGATAGGTCTCTCTTTGTTGCTCTGGCTCTTCTGCCTCTACTTCCCAAGTAGCCGGGGCTGTAGGAACAGAACATGCTCGGATGTGATTCATAGCCCAGTGTTTTCAACCCCTAATGTTTCTTTTTGGCTCCTGCTTACAGTCTCTTGGCTTAGGTAACCCATCTGCTTCTGTTTGCCTGCACCCCCCCCATCAGAGCCCAAAGCATATTAATCATAGTTATTTTAAATCCCCGTCTGATCATCCCTATACCCCCACTGCCTTTGACTTTGGCTGATACTTCTATTTCTTCGCATTTTATTTTCTGTTCTTAGTGTGGTTTTAGGCATTTCTTAGAAGTCAAGGACACTTTAAACGAAAGGAGCTACTGTAAATAGGCCTGTATTTGGGTGGTGGTAAGGTCTGGGGTACAGGGAAGGTTCACTGTGGTCCAGTCTTTCTATAGACCTGGGGTGTGACCTTCACAGCCCTTCTGTTAAATTTCAATAAATTTGTTGTAAACCAGCAATAAAACTGGGCCCAACGTGGCTTCCATATACAGTCAACTATAACCTAGCCCAGTGACAGACAAGGTGTAACCTAACCAGGAACAAACTGTGGTAGCCAAGCAACTAACCTCAGCTAGGAGAGCAGGGAGCGTGCCGTGCTACACAGCAGAATTATATCCAGGGAAAGCAAATGCTGAGCTGTAGGGACCAGGAAGAGTCGGTCTGTCACTTCCTATTTTGGTGGCTATAAATAGAGGGCAGGGCCTTGCAGAGAGATGGGTGTGTACATATGGGTGGCTAGGCATTTACACCAAATTCAGTCAGGAGTGCTGCCCAGTTCAACCTACGTTTTGCTTAACAAAGTTTATTATTTAACCCACCTCAGTCTCTTCTCCCACCACCCCTACACACACACACACACACACACACACACACACACACACACACACACGCCCCCCCAACCCTCCTGCCCCCTCACCCCCTTCTCCACAACCCCCTCCCCCCACCCTGCTATGCTTTCAATTGTCACATCCATTCCTTTCTCTTAGATGTGTCAGAAAGAGGAGGCTAGTGCCTGGGAGCCCCCTCCCTCACCGCAGGCTCTGATAGACCCGGTTCTCCTGAGGGCTCCTTCAGCTAGGAACAGAGAGTCTGCTGTTGAAAATGGCTACTTTCCCCTTCCCAAAGCAAGAGCAGTGAGGCGTTTTCCTCTGCTCTTCTCTTTAAGAAGCTAGTGGAGCTGAAATCACAAACGTGGGGATTAGCCTCTAAGTTGGGCCTGCAGAGCATTTAACTCTTGTCAGTGGAGGAGGGCTCTGCGGAGTTGCCG
Source organism: Acomys russatus (assembly GCF_903995435.1). Taxonomy (NCBI): domain Eukaryota; kingdom Metazoa; phylum Chordata; class Mammalia; order Rodentia; family Muridae; genus Acomys; species Acomys russatus. Next base: position 37,265,592 of record NC_067139.1, read on the forward strand.
GACAAGGGGGCTCTGCTCCCCTGGCCTGTGGTGGCCTGTCCTATCTCTTGTCCCCCAACTCTGTCGGGGTCCTTACTTCTCTCATGCATCCCAGGTACGTTTGTTCAGTTTGGGTGGATGGATGGAGAGGAGGATTCCAAAGCCCTTACTGAAAGACACGGAACAGGGAAACCCATCCTTTTACATTTCAAAAATCACGAACATTTTAAGGGTGCATCAGAGTGGAGTCATGCAGTGAGTTCCCGTGCACAGCGAGCTTCAGCTTCTCCAGATGTCCCCTCGGCTCCGGTTGCATCCGTTCCCTATCCCGTGCCTACTTTTTATTTTTAACAAATGTAGTTTATTCCCTGACCAACAATTTCACTTCTAGGAATTCACCTTAGAGAAACAGACGTGTGTGAGCTGAATGGCTTATGTCTAAGGTTATTTATTGCGGAACTATTCGCAGCAAGAAGATATTGGAAACAATATGAACGTCCGCCAGCAGAGGCCTGGCCAAACACACCCAGGCGGGGGACAGCTGCCCAGATGTGGGACGCGCTGGGGAGCCATGCGGCACACAGAAATGTGTTGTGAGGAAAACAAATAAAACAAGACCCAGAAGATGCACCTAGCGTGCCCCGCCTCCTGTGGAAACCAAGCTGGAGGAGGGAAGAAAACACATGTTCTCATGAGCATATAAAATGCTTCCGGAATGACAGAGAAGCTACAGGTGAGGCCAGCTGCCTGTTCTGATGCCCTGGGGCCAGCAGCCAGAGGGAGGTCTTCACTCTGTACCTTTCTTATTGGTGCTACTTAGTGAGCAAAGATTCAGGCTGGCCTCTAAATTACCATCCTCCTGCCTCAGCCTCTCAAGTGCTAAGGTTACAGTCATGAGTCACTATGTCCAGCCTATACAAGCTTTTCCACCTTTTGATTTTGAGGCCCGTCCTGGTGACTAGACAAGGGAACACTTTCCTAAAGAAAAGTGGACACTTCCTGTCTAGGCTGGTATTGGGAGATCAGGAGATGTTATACAGCGTCTATGCCACTGGGCTGACTTCCTTTTCATACATACAGCAGTCTATAAGGCAGGTGGCTCATCCCTTTCACAAAGACCGGGCTTGGTGGAGGAAGATATATCCCTGCAGAGCCCATGGGAGCCGGCTTCCTCCTGGAGCACAGAAAGTCTGAGTCACCTTGCATCCCAGGCTCAAGTAGACCAGAACTGCAGCATCCTCAGCAAACAAGGAAGTTGCCAAGCGAGGGCCAGAGTGCCTTCCAGTTCATCCTCTCCTGGGACCAGATCCCAGATCCCTCTGGGGATGAACGCAACATCTCTGCCCTCACCTCGCAATCCAGTGGAGTTTAGGCAGAAAAACCGTAGAGAAACCGTAACACCCGGTTTATCCCTTGAAATGCAATCAAGCTGAAGGAAAGAATTAATTTTTAATTCCATCTTAATTACTCAGAGAAATAATCTATTGGCAGAATCTGGCCTCGGGATGCCCGGCCTGATCCCCGCCTGCTGCCGCCAGCACCTGAGGCGCACTCCAGGCGCTGTGAGCTGAGATGAAGTGGGCGGGGCTGGTCGCTGGTGTTCTGCGCAGGACTCCTATGTGGAAAAGAAGCTGGAGCAGAAGAAATTAACGCACTATCTCACGTGGCCTTCCTCTAGCGATGTCAGACTTTTGGAGAAAGGCCATGGGTAGTATTACTTGGAGATTTACTGTGGGGGAGATATGCCAGGCCATTTAGTACCCTGGACTGAGAGCTTGAGGTGGATTCTTCTTCTTCTTCTTCTTCTTCTTCTTCTTCTTCTTCTTCTTCTTCTTCTTCTTCTTCTTCTTCTTCTTCTTTTTAGCCACTTTGCATTAAGCAAATAGTTGTGTGCCTACTAGGTGCCCGGGACTCCTATTGGAGCTGGGGATCCGATCCATTAGACCAGGGCTCTGGCCTCAGGAAGCTGACACTCTCTGGTTGCAAGAGAAATAGGAAAAGAACAATCAAAGGTGGGGCAAATCCACTGTGGTGACCATGCGCTGTCTGTGGATGGGCAAGGGCTTGTCAGTAGCAGACAGGGAGCCAGAGTGAGATGCCCAGAAAGAGCACATTTTAGAGGCTGAGGTTTGGGAAGAACTCCCCAACTCAGGGCGCAGCAAGTGTAAAGGTCCTGAGGCAGGGCCCAGGCATCGTTTCTGAGGTACAGGAAGAGCAGGAAGATGAGACTTTATACCTCATCCTTGTCCCCAAGGAATGGCCACACATACACACAGTAGGTGCTCAGTAAGCGCAGGCTTAAGGACTAGTACCCCTTGAGGCGACAGCATGTGGGAATCTGCTTGCTGTCATTCTGTCCCTTCCCTGCTGCCAAGGAGATTCAGACAATTGCTAATGTCCAGGAACCCGCCCTCTGCCAGCCCTCACCAACACTGTTTTGATGTGCTAACAACTCTTAATGAATATCCTAATGAGTCACTAAAAATGGCATCATTAGTTTGAGAACAGAACAGTCTGCAGACACGAGTGTCCAAAACAACCAGGCGCCTAGCCAGGAACCAGCCACTGCCCCCTCCCCGGTCCTGCTGGACAGGCCAGCCCTCCCCCACGCAAGTGAGCCGAGCCCAGTTGTAGCCTCCGCCTCCCTGGGTTCTGGGTTTCCTTTTCATTGCTTCCTTACTACTGTTACTGCGACAGAGGGCTGACGCTCGCTCAAGAATGAGGAAAAATAACAAAACAGAATTGGAAAGGTAAGAGAGCAGAGGAGGGGAGGGCAGGGGAGGGGAGGGGGGGGGGGGGGAGAGGGCGGGGGTGGGAAGGGGGAAGGCATGCTTGGCCACTGGAGAGGAGGCGAGGCCATAGCTGGAGGCTGGCCAGGAACTTGGAATGCTAACACATTGCATGGAGGTTCTATAAAGCAGGCCGGAGGCTAAATCTGACTTGAGTATATTTTATTTGCCCTACACAGCAGTTAAAAAAATTTTTAATCAGCTTCCTACATTAAATTGTTCGTGTAAAATTGTGCTTGATCAGCTTCTCCAGAGAAGCCAGAAGTTCTGGCTTCCTCGGCCCACATTCCATGGTGGCCAACTGGTTTGGGGCCTGGGTAATGGAAGATTCCCCCCTCTCAGTCAGCCCCACCCCCACAAGTTCTCCAGATCCGGAGCCCAAGAATTCACTGTTAATATCCATCATCAATTTGGTTCAGTGTAGAGTCACCATGGAAACACAGTTCTGGGTGTGTCTCTGTGAGAGTGTTTCCAGAAAGGCTTATCCTAAAGAGAGAAGACCCACCCTGAATGTCCAGGGAGCACCACTGGGAGCATCACAGGGGGTGTTGGGGGAGCACTACTGGAGAGCACAACTGGGGAGCATCACTGAGGGCTTTGGGGGAACACCACTGAGGGCATTGGGGGAGCACTACTCAGGGTGTTGGGGGGAACACCTCAGGGTGTTGTGGGAGCACCACTCAAGGTGTTGGGGGAGTACCATTAGGGGCATTGGGTCCTGGGCTGGATAAAATGAAGAAAGTGAACAGAGCACCAGAGTTCATTGCTCCCTGCTTCCTGACTGTGGTCTCAGTGTGACCATCTGCCTCATACCCCTGTTGCCATAACTTCTCTGCTACAGTGAACTCAAACTGTGAGTCAAAACAAACCCCAGCTCTCCTGAGTTTCTGTTTGTCAGATTTGGTTTTGTTACAGCGAAGTGAAAACTAATTCAGAGAGTGGTCTGGGGAGATGGCTCAGTGTGTGAAGCTCTCACGGCTCAGGCATGAGGACCTGAGTTTGGATGCCCTGCACCCGTGCAATGGCTGGGCTCTTGTGCCTCCACTCCTGGAGCCAGGGGGAAGAAACATGGCTTCCTGAATCTCACTTGCCAAATCAGTGAGCTCCAGGTTCACCTAGAGACCCTGTCCCTGTCTGGGGGGAAAAAAATGGAGAACAATTGAGAGGGCATCTGTGCTGACCTTTGACCTGCACACATACTCACACATGCATGCCCACGTGTACCCATCTACATGAGTATGTATGTACAACACACACACACACACACACACACACACAGGAAGGGGCAGAGAGAAAGAGAGAGAGAGAGAGAGAGAGAGAGAGAGAGAGAGAGAGAGAGAGAGAGAGAGAAAGTAACAGTATCCAGGATGACCTTGAACATCTCATTCTCCTGTTTCCACCTTCCAAAGGCAGGTTTTACAGGTATGTGTCACCATGCCTGGCTGGGCAGTTGACAATATTTATGGAGTCTTAAAAAACAATTAATACATGTCTCTAAGTCCCTCTTTCTCAAAAATAAATAAAATATAAAGAATGAAATAATGGGAGGGAGTTAACTTAAGAAAGTAAAGACAACTCCTGAGTGTTTGATATGTAAGTAAGGATGCCAGACTTTGAAGACCCCAATCAAGCTTTCTCCCCCCCCCCCCGTGTGTGTGTGTGTGTGTGTGTGTGTGTGTAGACACTTTGGGTGAGTCCTTGCTGAAGGACAGTAGGTAGAAACTAGGGAGGTGATTGATATAGGCAAAAAAAAAAAAAAGTTGCACAGCTATTCTTTGAGGTTTGAGAAAACAGCTAACACATGTACAGAGGAGAGAAGCCAAACATTAGAGAAAAGAAGACCTTGTTCACTTAGGCCCCCTGGCATCCTTCACTGTCTGTCACGTGAGACTGGAATCTGAAGGGATGGCATGGTAGCTCCATGTCCTTAGCCTAGCAGCCTGTGAATGTGACTTGACTTGGAAAGCCTTTGAGGGCGTGACGAGGGGTTTGGGCTAGGGAGATGGTCGTGAGTGAGTGGCCTGGGGCCCAGTGACGCTGTCTGTGTTAAGCCAGTTTTTATTGTTGTAACAGAATGACTCAAAACCTTAGTAGAGGAAAGGTTTCCCCTGGTTACAGTCCATGGCTGGATCCGTCACTGTTAGGGACGATGAGACATGACCTCACAGTGGTGGAAGCTCACAGCTGAGGAGACTGCTCACCTCTGGGCAACCAGGAAGCAGGCAGAGAGCATGGATGCCAATGACTAAGGGTATGTCTGCTGTGGCTTCCCCTTCGGCGTCCTGAGCCCTGAAGGTTGCCCTGCCTTCTGACAACATCCAGAACTGCTGGCCAAGACTTCAGCACATGGCCTGGAGAAGCACTCCATTCCAAACCATAGCCACACCCTTACGAAATGGCATGGAGGCAGAGCAGTGCTCCAAAGTGGTCCCCAGGGTCCCCAGGGCAGCTGTCCACGGGTCCCCAGGGCACCTCCATCTGAAGGAGGCGGAACCTCTAAGAGGTGGGTCCTAGGAGGTTTAAGTCCCCAGGGTTGTGCTGCCTTCTCTTTCTTGTCAGCTTCTTGTCTGGCCATGAGGTGTATGTAACTCTGTCACATGCTCTTGTCATGGTGACCCACCTCACCACAAGCTCCTTACAAGTTTAGTCAATCATGCACCAAAAAACCCTCAACGGCAAGACAAAGTAAACCTTCTGCCTTAAGTTGATAAGCTCAGATAAAGGGTCCAGTGAGGAAAGCAGGCAAATATACAGGCTGAGGTTGGAGGGGTGTGGCCTCAAGTCAAGGAGACCAGAAGGTAGAAGGGTCTCTTCAGCCATGGTCCCAGCATGAAGCATCAAGCTGGAGTGACCCTGCCTCTTAGCTGCGGAAGAGTCAGCATTTCTGTTTTCCTCAAGCCTTTAAGGCCCTTCATTTTAGGGAGCATCATCCTCTTCACTTAGCCACCAATTCAAAAGCTGACCTCATCCCAACATGTGCACATAAAAGAGCCAAATCGATATGTGACCAAGTATTGGGGACCCTGTGGCCCAGTTAAGTTGCCCTTGAGGCTCTGGAAGGCATACTGCCCCTACTGATATTTTTTTTCTGATTTCTGGTTGCCAGGACTGAGAAGGAGTAAACGCCTGCTGCTCCAAGCCTCGAAGTGTTTGAGTCTTTGCTGTGACGGTGAGGGAGAAGTCATGCACTTTCCTACCTACCCCTCACCACCTTGCCATCTTCCTGAGGCCTCTGTGTGCACAGTGACTGCTGCGATCAGAACCCTTCCTTGCCTCCTGGGTTTTGAAAACCTTTTCTGCAGATATCGGCTCCCACAGTCTTTTCTATGCTTGCATTGTATTCCATCTTGTGTATGTCCCATTAATCTGTAAACCCTACCCAAGATTGATGATTACCTCCAGTAAGTCACAAGCAAGGCTACAGAGGGTGTCTCCTCCCACACACCTGTGAGGCAACCCCCCTCCCCCAGCCATGAAACTGCCGCCTCAGAGAGTATGTGCCTATCACAGTGCTAAAGACATTTCCAAGTTGACCTCTGAGTTTATACTGCAGATTCCTTTTAGAAAGTACATTTTTTTCTCATTATAAAAGTAATCTTTTAGTGGAATTCTTAAGTGTGATTTGATTACACCTTGTAACCAAAATCTTTTCTAGCAGAACATAGTCAATGGGAAAATAGCATCAATTACCTGAAATTTTCTTGCCAGCCTGTCCTGATTGCCCTTCTCCTGTTAAATGGGGTTTCTTGTACTCAGTGTCTGTTTTGCTCCAGGTGGCCACTGTCAGGGACTCTGAGGCAGGGCTCACAGACAGAACTTTTTGACCCTGGACGGCCTGTGAAAGGAAAGGTCCCGCCTCTGCTCCAGGTCAGTGACCAATCCTGACCGCCCACCTCCTCAGGTGGTCTCTCAGTGTGAATAGGACGGGAAGTGGGATGTTTCTACATCTGGACTGGCTGATAATTAATGTCAGGCACTCAGAGTGTCCTTTGAGGTCCATCTAGGACAGGACCCTGGCTTTCTGGGGTGCCACCAACTCCTATCCGGTGGCTAAGGTCTCCTTTTCCCTTAGTCCCGACCTGGCAGAGACCCATGCCTTCCTGTTTGGTGTGTCTGCCTCTAATTGCACCCCCCCTACCCCACCCCCAATCCCCCATGCGACTAAGGTTTGGAGGCTAGAGAGGTCCCTATGGGTCAATTTTGCCAGACCCTTTAGAGATGAACAAATTAGGGCTGGGTGTGGCCTAATGGTGCACAAGGCTAATTCATCCTTAGCGCCACAAAATAATGAAAGACAGAGACAGACTGACGGACTGACAGACAGACAGACAGACAGACAGAGCCCCAGAAAAGGCACCAATTTCTCAAGGATATCCCACAGCCTCCACAGCCTCCTCTAGCCAGTATTGAGATGAGGATGAGAGCCATCTTTCATCTCCCAGCCACACCTCACCCTAAAGGACTCTCAGGAACTGGAGGGTCCTGTGTGGTTTTTCCCTGCCTCCCTCACTGGTGCTTCACCCCCAACTCATACCAACCTCTCCCTCCTCAACCTCGCCTGGCTAGTTTCTTCTCTCTGTCTCTGTCTCTGTCTCTGTCTCTGTCTCTGTCTCTCTCTCTCTTTCATGACTGAGCGTACCCCTTCCTCCAGGAAGCTGGCCTTAGCTTTACCAAGCTGGGCTGGGTGGCTCTCCGTGCTAGAGTACAACTCTCTTGCCTCATTCACCACATGGGTCACAGTTTGTTCAAGGAACCTCACCGCTGCCACCCCAGTGTGCTATTTGGTGACTGAAAAACAGGCCAGAAGCAGATGGCAGCCAGTGCCCTGAAGCAGAAAGAAGTCTCTGCATTTGCCTGTACAGAGTGAAGAAGTCTCTCAGCTCCTTGTGTGTGAGGGAGTGCTAACTCACTGGCTCCCAGTCAGCTGGCGTGAAGGGCAGGCTGCTAGGGCCAGCCACGGCAGGGTCAGTGCTGGCTCCCTGGCTGGACGATCAGCCTGGGTGTACGGGTGGTTGGCCAGCTTGGTTCTGCTCCACGTGTTTCTGAGTTTCTGAGAGCAGGAACATTAGGTCAGGTCTTGTGACTGAACTCAAAGTTAAAGGCAGGAGGAACCCTTAGTTTCCCTGGGCAGAAGTTACAAAGGCCATGGCTACAGAGAAGGGTAAAGCCCACGCAGACCACAGGCTTTCAGCCCTCTTCCTCTTTCCTGCCGACCAGGAAGAGGACTTAGGTCTCTTTCTGGTTATACCAAGCTGTGTGCACAGTTCCATCTCTTTGGCCCATCTCAGTGTGCACTTTACCCCCTACAAAAATCTGCTCAGAAATTTGTTGGCTCCCCCAATAGTGCTCACATCAGGGACTCCTCCTTTCTGGGTCTCAGTAAGTCCTAAGGTCCTTTTCCACTCCTGCTCAAGTCTGTAGCTTCTTTTCAGTCTCACTACCCCTGTCCTCACCAATGCCTCCTTCCCTCCCCACCCCTTTGAGTGAAACCCTCTGCCACCCCTGCGAGGCACCATAACAGGTGGATCTAATTGTGCCAAGATCTCTGTGTTGTATTCTCATGGTCAAGACAGAGAAGGAAGGAAATGAAAGGCTGGGGGTGGGGGGTGGGGCTGGGTGTTATGAGCTGATCCCTCAAAAGACACACTGGAGTGCTGACGCCTGGGACCTCAGAACATGACCCTTTGGAGACAAGGTCTTTACAGAGGCAATCAAGCTGAAGTGAGGTCATTAAAATGGGCTCTGATCTGGTAGGATTGATGTCCGCATACAAAGGGGAGGGCTGGACACGGGAACACAGGTAAAGAGCAAGTAATGTAAAAGACATGAGGCCAAGACCCTCCTCCAGGCTTGGAACTCCTCCTGTTCCCTCCCAGCCCTCAGAGGGAGCCAGCCCTGCTGACATTTGACCTTGGCTTTGTAACCTTTTCAACAGCCTAGTACTGAATAAATTGAGCTTGCAGTATGTGTTACCAGGCAGCCCCTGCACAATAATAAAGCTGAGGAAGAAACACCAAACACCAGCACTGCATGAGAAAATGGCAAGTGAGAGGCCATCAGACTGGGGCCAGGGACCAACTGGCTGACACTGGGAGTATTTCAAGCTTTGTATAACCAGCACTTCTGACCCTTTAGGGAACCTGGCCACCTAAATGCTTCATCTTTTAAAACACAAACAAAGAAACAAAAAGTTAGAGGGCTGTTAACTTGATCCCTTTAGGGCAGGGATCAACACAGTACAGACAGCCCACTGCCCAAGTTTGGCTGGGGGCCATAATTATAATAAAGTTTTATTAGGACACAGCCATGCTCACTTCCTAATAGACTGACAGGATGTTTTTCATCCATAAGGGCAGCACTGAGAGGATGCCATATGCAAAGCCTTTGAATTTCACTGCCTTATCCCCCCTCCCCACTGCTAATCCTAGCTTGTGGATAACTCTAATCCCTCTGTGAGGCAGGAAGAAGCCTTAGTCACAAGGATTCTCCCTATCCACCATCTGTATCCCTCCCCCACCCTCCACCCCATCTTGTTACTTGCTGTATCCATTCCCAGTGCTCACAAATGCTTTTCTCCAGCAGCCTAAACCACTTCCATCTCCAGGATGGTCCATGCACACAGGGATAGGAGAACTCTGCAACACCTTCTTCTGGGTTGGCTACCCAGTGAACTCCATCTTGGTTACCAGGCCCCAGCTTCTTTGCTGTCTCCTCCTTGGTGTGGCGTTCACTATAGGCCCTACGAAGTCCCCACCCGACCCTTGCTGCTGGATTCTGTATCCCTGGGAGACGAATAGCATCAAGACAGCAGGTTAGTCTCAAACTCAGCCTGAGATTTGCAAAAAGCATCCCACGGGCTGATGCTGAGCATACTGAAAAGGGAGGGATGCAAGAAGAGTAAGGCAGCAGAGACACAATGATGGTCTGGTGCCCCCATGTTACCGGGGTACCCCACAGCCTTCCATACACCCCCAGGAGGGAGTCAAGCTCCTTACACACTCTCCTTCTGGAGCTGAAAGCTGTTTGCCCACACACTGTCCTGGTGGCCCTGCCCTGCCAGTTGAAATTCCCCGGGGAAGAGCTGAGCATGGAGGCTGCCCCTGTTGTAGCGGAACACACTAGCCCATCCTTCCCACTGGGAGCTCACGCATTGTTCATCCACTGTAGAGGAATTGTTTGGTGGGTTTGTTGTTGTTGTTTGTTTTTGAGATAGGGTTTCCTCTGTGAAGCCTTGGCTGTCCTGGACTCTCTTTGTAGACCAGCCTGGCCTCGGACTCACAGAGATCCACCTGCCTCTGCCTCCTGAGTGCTGGGATTAAAGGTGTGTACCACCGTGGCCAGTTTGTAGAGGAATTTTCATTCAGAACATGACTGCTTAGGCAAGAGATCATATCCAAAGACCTTTAATCCCAGGAGACAGAGGCAAGCAGATCTCTGAGTTCTATCAGTGCTGTTCAGGCAGTTTGGTTGAGAGTGAGTTGAGGGGCAGTGCAGTGGAGTTGAGTTTGTGGTAGTTCAGTTTGTGGAATTCAGAGGCAGGTTTACCAGGACATTTGTACAGACGCGGGTTGCAGAGAGAACAAGCTGGACACAGGTGAAGACAGAACAAGCCAGAGACTGAGAAGGAGCCAGAAGATTAGAACAGGCTGCCAAAGTTAGTATGAGGCCAAGCAGAGCAATTCAGTCAGAGGCTGAGAGAGAAGCCAGTTTGAATCAGTCAGCTTGGAGAGGAGTTTGAGCCAGAACAGCTAAATTGGACCAGCCAGCCAGAGTTCAGAAAGAGCTAGAAAGGGTGAGGTTATTTAGCAGTGAGTCTCAGAAGCTGAAAACATTCTAAGCTAGATTAGATTTACGGAGGCTAGAAGCTTTCAGGACTAGGACTAGGTTAGCAGACAAGGCAATAAGCCTCCAAGATGACAATTACCTCAGGTGAATATAAGATACTTTTATAATTATCATTAGAACTCAGGAAAGAACAGTGTCTGGGACAGTAGGGAAAATAGATGGGATAAGGCTGTGACCACTGGAACAAGAAGTGTGCCCTATCTCACTCTGCCTGCCATCCTCCTTGCTCTGGCCCGAGGTGGAGTATTTCCTTGGCCCTTAGCTTTGGCCTGGCCCATGTGACCTGCTTTGGCCAATTGCAGATGGGTGAAAGTGGTAACTCTGAAGCCAACCTCATGAGGGACCTAGTGTTTTCTTGCACACATGACCTTTGCTGGGATGGTCCCACCTTCTGGCCCAATGCCCAGGGAAGATGAAAGCAAGCCACCCAGACAATCCATGGTAAGAAGAGGTACTGCAGTAGCCCAGCTGAGACCTGCACCATTCAACTGGCATAGCCCTGCTGCACCTTACCTTAGAGGGGGAGTCTGGTTTGTACCACGTGATACCATTGGCCCCTCTTACCCATCAGAGATTCGCCCCCTATGCCTGAAACTGCAGATGGTATACCAAGCCCTGTGTAGGATGTTTCCCCACATCCTGGAAAGCCTTTTAGTGTAGTTCCCAGCCAGCCTGGCCCTCCAGACTTCATGCCCCCATGGCATTACTCATCTTACATTATTGTACTGGCTGGTTTGGGGACAACTTGACACAAGCTAGAGTCATCAGAGAGGAAGGAGCCTCAGTTGAGGAAATGCCTCCATGAGACCCAGCTGTAAGGCATTTTCTCAATTAGTGTTCAAAGGGGGAGGCAGCCCATTGTGGGTGGTTCCATCCCTGGGCTGGTGGTCCTGGGTTCTATAAGAAAGCTGGCTGAGCAAGCCATGGGAAGCAAGTCAGTAAGTGGCACCCCTCCAAGACCTCTGCACCAGTTCCAGCCTCCAGGTTCCTGCCCTGCTTGAGTTCCTGTCCTGGCTTCCTCCAATGACAGACTATGATCTGGAAGTGTAAGGCAAGTAAACCCTTTCCTCCCCAACTTGCTTTTTAGACATGGTGTTTTCGCTACAGCCATAGAAACCCTAGGACAAATTTGAAATTGTTATGACTAAAAACACAGTTAACTTCAATACAAGTCCAAGTGTGGCCCTGAAACTTGAATAACCTAGCTGGCTGCTGGGTGACCACCAGGCAGGCAGTGTACATAGTGTGGCTACCCTGGCCGAGGTGGAAGAGACAATGCAGGATTTCGTCACACTGCTCAGAACTGCACACAATTTCAAGCTTGCAAATGCTTTGTGTCTGGAACTTCCCATTTAATGTATTTGGCTCGCAGCTCCTGAGAGGATCGGAAACCACAGCTAACTATGGAGTACTACTCTAAGTGGGTGTTGTTGTAATAATCCTTAAGCTACAGCAGCGACCAAAAGCAAACCCAGCATCGTTGCTTGCTGCCCTGCTCTCTGGGCTCTTTTCTCTCTTGCTCTGAGCCCCGGGTTAAGACCTGGGACTTCTTTGAACACCCAGGTTCCCTGGCCCTCTGGCGTACAGTTAGAATGAGCCTGGGGGCTGGCATCCTTGGGAAAAAGAGGTGGGGGGCCCCCCAGCGTCTCCTTCCTCATTCTCCTTGCCTGGGGTGGTAGTTCCTAAGGGAGTCCCTGCCAAGTGGCTGTCACTGCTCTTTCTTCTAGCCTTGTCACAATGCTCCTTCTCCTTCCCTTCTCAAACAGGATGGCTGTGGCATTCCATGTGGCTTGTTCACAGTGTTCCCACATGCCTGTGGCTTCCCTCGTAATCCAGCCTACATCTTTGTGAAAGGGTCTTTCATTAGCACCCTCCCCCCACCTCAAAACCTCAGCTCAGTGGCTTCCTGCCTCCCTCAGGAAACCTGTCACAGGTATGATCATAAAAAAGAAAAAAAAAAAGAAAAGAAAAGAAAAGAAAAGGAAAAAAAATTGCCAACGATGCAATGTGACTTCTATAGGATCCAGGGATGTTTCCACTCGGCAGTGGCCTTGAGTGATGCCCCTGGCCCTCTAGACAACTTGTTTACCTACTTCTAGGAATATGATAAGCGTAGCTTCTGGGCAGATTTGGGGAGTGAAGGGGCTGCTACAAGTTACGCCAACCCCTCCAGCCCCCCAAGCTTTTACAAGGGACAGCACAGCTTGAGAGCAGACATTTCAGATGTCCCCCCAGGAGCATCATACAGTTCTGGGAACTGGAGAAAGGTGCAGGCAGCACACAGCCACCAAGATATTTGGATTGTGGGTTCAGTGCTACTGGAAGTGATTTGCTGTCCTGTTTCCCTTTTATTGTCAACTTGACACAGCCTAAAGGCACCTGGGAAGAGGGAAATGCCTCAAGCAGACTTGTCTGGGGGGGGTATTTTCTTAATGCAGGAGGGCCCAGGCTACTGCGAGCAGCACCAACCCTAGGCGGGTGGCTCCTGGCTGTATAAGAAAGCAGGCTGAGCATGAGCCAGAGAGACGTCGGCAAGCAGCCTTCCAGCCTTCCTCCATGACCCTGCCTCCAGGGTCTCTTGAGTGCCTGCCCTGACTTCCCTCAGTGTTATAGGATCTTTGATCCCATTGTGATCCCTGAGACTGTGAAACTGTGAAAAACTGTCTTTGACGTCATTGTGATCCCAGAGATTGAACTTTAAGTCCCTGTTTCTTGTGCTTGAGCCCTAATGCACCTTAATCACCTGTTGACAATCAGCAGAAAGTTCTTGGATTGAAGCAGGGGGTTCAAGAGCAGGAGGGACTTTGAGTTGAGGGGTATTTAAGACACTGTAGAAGTAGAGAGGGCTTTAGTCTCCAGTGTTTTTAGCTCTTTGGGGTTTGGGATTTTAGCTTGAGCTTTTTCCTCTCTAGCTCTTGGGCTCCTCAGCTCCTTGGCTTTTGGCTTTTTGGGCTTTGAGCTAATAAGCCTTTGACCTTGGGGTTTTTTGTTTTGTTTTGTTTTTTGGCCTTTTTTTCCTGGGCTGTCAGCTGAGCTAGTGAGCCTTTTGGGCCTTTTCCATTAGGGACATGAGCTGAGTAGGAAGGTCAGCTGGGGCCTTTCTTTGCCTCTCTGAGCTAGCAGGTTTTTCACCACAGCATCTGGCTCCTGAGTCTTTATTGATAAATTAGAACCATCAGAGATTTTCAATAAAAACAACACCTCAATGATGGATTTTGCTCTGGAAGTGTAAACCAAATAAAGCCCTTCCTCCCCAAGTTGCTTTTGGTCAGACTGTTTTATTACAGCAACTGAGATAACTCTAAAACAGCAGCTGCTGAGGGCTGTGAGCAGGGAACGATAGCTAACCTGGGCAACCCATAACGAGAGGGCTGTGAGCAGGGCTAGCCTTGGCAACTAATACCGGGAGACAGAGACACAGACAGAGGCTTCAGCAGTTTCCTTTGGAGACATTTCAAAGCTGTCTGCGTCTTGTTTCCCTAAGACACAAGGGGGAAGTAGAGATAAACAGAGCTCACTGTCTGGGTGTTGACTTTGGCCCTCATTCTCTCTCTGAGTTACATGCCTCCAGCTGGGTGCCCTGCCAGCCATGGTCAGGAGGAGCTCAGAGCCAGCAGGCCTGCCGGTGGGGGGGTGCTTGGGTGAGGGTACCGTACTGTGGGCTATGGGATGAAGTGTCTGGAACTGTGTGGGACTCAGGGTGAAGCACTGGGGGCAGGAAAGGTAGATGTGAGTCGCTCAGCATGGCCCATGCTCTCCCCTACATGCCCCATTCGCCGTGGCCCCGGCCTGGAGATGGACCGGTCATCCGTGCTCTTGGCTGTGGTATCAGAAGGTGCCTTCTGTTTTTGTTTTGTTTTGCTTGCTTGCTTGTTTTTGCATGCAAGGGAGGGGGGAATAACCTGAGTCATTTCATCAAGCTGAGCAGCTTAGAGTTAAAGTATACCAAAGGAGCAAAATAAAAGCTCCATCTGTTTACCCCAGATACTTAGTCTGCTCACACAAGGAGACTAGTCGTACTTGGTTGTGCTTTTGCTTGCTATGTTGTTTACTAAAACACTCATTTATGACTTTGGCATATTATTAAATATAATTTGTTTTTTTTGTTGTTGTTGTTGTTGTTTGTTTTTTGAGACAATGTATAGCCCAGGCTGATTTTTTTGTTTGTTTGTTTGTTTTTGTTTTTCAAGACTCTCTATGTTAGCTTTGACTGTCCTGTACTCGCTTTGTAGACCAGGCTGGCCTCGAACTCATGGTGATCTGCCTGCCTCTGCGTCCCGATTGCTGGGACCAAAGGCTTTCACCACCACAGCCCAGCTCTAGGCTGAATTCTTGATCCTACTATTTCCACCTCCAAGTGCTGAGCTTACAGGCACCTGTCACATCTGCTGTCAATCTGTGTGTGTGTGTGTGTGTGTGTGTGTGTGTGTGTTTTACTATATATCCCTGGCTATCCTGGAACTTGCTATGTAGACCAGGCTGCTCTCTTGCCCACCTTTGCATCCTGAGTGCTGAGATGGAAAGCATGTGCCAATATACCCAGTGTACCATCCTTATCTTCCTAAAACAGCTTCCACACTAGCCAGGACTTTCTGGCTTGCAAGAATCAGAAACCCAGTTTGGGGATGGGATATATCACAGCTTACCAGGTGCTTCCACGTGAAAACCAGGACCTGAGCTTGGTCCCTAGAACTTATGTGAAATTAGCTGAGCACTGTGGCTCGTGCTTGCAATCCCACTGCTGCAGAGGCAGACGTGGCAGAGCCCTGGTGCTCACTGTCCATCCAGAGCCTAGTGTTTGAGCCTGGACCAGGGAGAGGCCCCATTCAAATAACAAGTCACTGCTCCTGTGACCTTGCCTGATATTGCCTGTCACCTTGAAGGGAGGAGCACCAGCTGCTGGGCAATCTTGTGAGAGGTTTGCTGGACCAGAACCTCTGGAGCAGGAGGGGCTATCCTCTGTGGTACCACCTTCAGCTTGGTTTAAAAAAACTCTGAAGAAGGACGCTTACTTTTGCTGGCTTGCCCTCTGTTTTGCTGGCTCGACCTCCACCCTGCCGTTGCCATGCTCCTTTGCTGACATTAGACCTGTTGCGTTTGTGATTCCAGAAGCTGGAAGAGGCGAAGCCCCTCGGGATCTCCAGGCCTTCATGGGTTTTTGGGACTGCTGAGACATCCTGCCTTGGGGACTGAGAAACTACCAGATTTTTGTCTTCTCCACGGTGAGACAGCCACTGTTGCTTTACTTGGCCCATGTCCTATAAACCAGCCTGGTAAATCTCTTTTTATTTTATATAGTATATATTTATATAATTATATACACCCAAATGTGTTTGTGTATAGATGTATGCGCACATATGTATATGTGTGACTATGTATAAGCATGTATATGTGTATGAGCATATATGTTTATGTGTCTATATATGTATATGTGAATAGTCATATATATTTACATATGTAAATGTGTGCAGATGTATATTCATATGTATATGTGTGTTCATATATATGTATGCCTTCTATCTGTTATGTTTCTCTAGAGATCTCAGATTAATACAGCTCTGAGGAATGACAGCCAGTATGTACCTTTGGCCTCCACATGCACACTTATCACCCTAACACACATATGGATTCACACACACACACACACACACACACACAATAAATAAATAAATGAAACTCAAGAAAAATGAAAGAACTGGAGCTAGAGAGATGGTTTGGAGGCATTTGTTTATTTATTTATTTATTTATTTTGGTTTTTCAAGACAGGGTTTCTCTGTGTAGCCCTGGCTGTTCTGGAACTCTCTTTGTAGACCAGGCTAGCCTCAAACTCTCAGAGATCTGCCTGCCTCTGCCTCCCGAGTGCTGGGATTAAAGGCATGTGCCACCACGCCCTGCTTGGTTTGGAGGAGTGTAGTTCCCAGCACTCACACTTGGCAGCTCATAACCACCTGTAACTCCAGCTCCAGGGAATCTGATGCCCAGTGAGGCCTCCTTGAACATCTGCGTGCAAGCTGTGCACATACAGACAAGCAGACACACATATACACATAAATTTTTTAAAAAGATAACTTTCTAAAGAGTAAGCAAAAACACTTCGACGGTACCTTTGATAGCCATCCCTCTGTGGTGGTCCCTGAAAATTCCAGATTTATATCCCACAAGCCCAGTGACCCCAGATGAAATGAGGGACTCGGTTTTTGGGATCACAGGCTCACCCTGCCATAGTGTCGGGGATGGCACACCGTGTGTAACCAAGCCTCAGCACATCCTGCAGGGAGATCCAGCAGAGAGAGTAGAAACCTAAGGTCATGACAGGGACCTTCAGAGGTCTGCTCAGTATAGTTGTCACGTGAGTGTCGACTCAGCAAAAAGACCCCCCACTCTTTGCTTTGCAAAGGGACCAAAATACAGACTTTCAAGAGACTCAGCCGCAGGCAGGTTCTAAGAGTTCTCTTTAGGAAGGCCTGGAGAGAGGCAGTAAGTGCAGGTGGAGTCCCTAACATGAGGCCTTGCCATGTCAGTTACAAGTGACAGAAAGTACAGTGGGGCAAAACTTTAGAGAAATGCGAAATGATGCCCTTTATCTCCTAACCTCAGGTTTGGCTAGATCCAGGTGGCCAGCAGTCACCAGGAAGCTGTAAGTACCTCCTGCAGGCCTGCGTTGCTCTGCCTTGCTATCATCCCCAAGAGATGAGAACCTCTGGCAGCAGTTCCAGTGGGTAGAACACGCCCTCTTCCCAAGATCCCAGCATCCGTTTTGATTGGCCGTTGAATTCCCTGTGCAGTTTTGAACTACTCTGGTAGCCAGAGTGATGAGACCAACACTGGCCAAGTTTGAGGTGTTCCCCTCCCCCAGAGACCAGTATGTTCAGATTCAAGGACTAGCGAGGGGAAGGGGTGGCCCACAGAGAGAGACTTGCTTGCAGGAAAAAACAACAGATGTCCCCACTTGGAGAAATATGTGAGATGGGGGTGTGTAGCCCCAAGCTGGGCAGAGACAAGGCTGGGGAGGGGAGGGGAATGGTGAGCTAGCTTGCCTTGGGCCAACTGCAAGTCTGGTGGGATAGGATGACAGGAGGGGCACCTCCTCATGCCAGGTGTGAGGAAGTCACCTCCAAATTGGCTCCCTAAGAGTGGCTGTTGCCAAGAGCTTAAACTGAATCCAGCTTTGCTGTGGGAACAACGCCACCAGGTAAAGGGACTGAACACAATGGTGATACTGAATGCATGTTTTAATTGAGGCCAGCTCCCCCTTTCGTGTTTTCACTGGGCCTAACTTGGACCCAGTCTGAGAGAAATATGCATGTGGAGCCAGGACTTGACAGAAATGGCTCTGGCCCACAGGGAGGGGAAGAACTTTTAATCTGATCTGGTCTTTAGCTGGGTGACCTTCACTTAGTCACTAGCCCTCTCTGGGGCCTCCAGGCTCCTCATTTGTCAGCTGAGAAGGTTGGAGCATGGTCCCCAAGTCCTCACTGCAATCTGGCATCTACTGGATAGTCCTCTCCATGAACAGGGCCCTGGCTCCCGCACCAAATGTCCCATCCATTCCTTGTTCCCTGAAGACTCCAGGTCTAGGCTGTGGGTCTCTCTCAGTGCCCTGGGAGGGGCCCTTCTCGGCTGGGCCAAGGGCAGAGGTGCCTAAGGCCTGGTAATTACCATTAAGAGTGGAGTTTAAGCTCTTGGCTTTGTAGGGTAGAGGCCTCTGTCAGCAGAAAGCCAAGATCTCCCCGGTTGAGAGTTAATTTCCTCCGTGGCTCGTTTTCCTTCCCTGCCATCATTTTTCCTCAGCTGCTTTATGGCTGTGGAGCCATTTGGAGCAGCAGGCAATGGCAGTAGCTCCATGCACAGCGATGGGAAGGCCTCCATCCCCCATATTGGGACCCTAGGGTGGCCGTGTCCTCCCCCCATGGGCAGTGATCCTGTGAACTCTTCCAAGTCCAGCCAGGCTGTTCTCTACCAGGCCTCTGACACCTCCTGGGCCTGCTCATGAGGAACGAATGTCATTAAATGGTGGTCAGGCCAGCTGGGGCTGTCTTCAGTGCCTTGGTTAGCAGCCATAGACTTTGCCTTTGGCTCAGAGTGACAAGACAAGGAAGAAAGGGACCAAGCTTTGAATTCAGGCATCCATGGTCTTGGTTCAGTGCAGCCTTGTCAGTACCACGTCACCTGTAGCAGTGACTTTGTCCTTGGGTCCTTATTTCTAAAGAATGATAATTTAACTGCAGCTGCCTAGAGGCATAGAAGAGTGATGACACCTGGTACTCCCCAAATGTCTGTGCACACTCACCTTATGCCTTGATGGCTATCCCACCTCCTCTGTGCACCGTGAGGACCCCATACCAAACTGGAGAGAGACAGGATTCCTAGATATGCAAGCAGATGACCCCTGAAAGGCCCTGTGGCCCCTAGCAAACAAAGAACAAAAATGGGGAGCCCCAAACAGCCTTGCAAAGGAAGGATTGCCAGTCGCTTGTTAGAGTGGGGAAGGATCGCCAACTGCCCATTAAGGTGAAGGCCAAAGCTTAAGAGAGATGAGGAGGTCTGCTGAGATGGCCACACTTTGTGCAAGCCAACCTGGGTGCCACCAGTCCTGAGGTGGATACCTCACAGGGATAGAAAAATGGGGTCCCCCTCAGAGGGCATAGTTTCCTGTGGAGGCTGCACATGGGCAGATTTTGAGAAAGTGCCATCTGAGGCCAAGTCACCATGTGGCAATGAGGGATGGCAGGGATAAAAATCAATGGTCAGCTGCTAGAGATGGCTCTGGACATAAGCTCACTGAGCCTCTGGTGAGCGGAGTTCGGAACCTCAGTTCTCTCATCTGCAAACAGTCACGAAAAAGACTGAAACACAAAAGCTAAACACACTGCAGAGCAGGAGGGCTGTGCTCTACCCCAAGGTGGGGACCCATGCTGTCCTCTGGATTCAACCAGCAGCTCTCTGCTCAGCCTTGAGTGAGCAGAGGCCTCTCCTAGCAAACCTCCTGTCGGCCCTCGAGCCCTTTGAGACTTCATTATGTTATCCTGTTGCCTGGCAATGGACACCCAGGGTCTACAAATTTGGCATGAGATCAGAAGGGAGAGTCGGGAATCAGGAGGACAGAAGCCTTGCGCAGGCCACGGGTGACAGAAGGCCTGATGCTGGGCAAACATCAGGAGGAGCTCCAGAGCAGAGGGGGCAGGTGGATTTGGGGCTTATTTCTCTGGACAAGAGGAATGGTGGATGTTTGGAGCTCAGTCAATCCCATGTCCGTTCAAGACTCCTGTGTTCCCTAGAGCTTCTTGCATGTGTCCCATGGAACCCTCCTGAGTTGTCCAGAATCTGGGTTCTCTAATTCACGGAGTGAGGACCCTGGAGGCAGGGACATGTTTAGGAGATACCCAAATGGCAGGCATGTAGCGAGAGGGTCACTCCTATGCCATTCTAACACCTTCAGCTGCCTGAGGACTCTTGGTCTGGGGCTAGCCTTTCTTCAAGGCGTTACAACACTTGCCCCCTTTCGGCAAAAAGAGATTGGACTCAGCCCAGCCTGGCAGCTTCTGCAGCGCCAAGCATTTGCTCACATTTCATCGCATTGCTTTGTTTTGTGGCATTTGTTTTAACAGTTGTCTTCTATTTATGGCTCGTGATATTGGCTTTCCACTTACGGCGGTGATAAAAAAGCTTCCTTTTACATTTTATTTCTTTAAGTTGTTTTTTTTTTTTTTTTTTTTTTAAAGGTGGCTGATAGAAAAATACTTAAGTAACATGAGCCTGGTGTGGATAGGACCATGACTGTGACGCCAGGACGCAAAGGATGGCAGTTTGGGAAATGTTCCTTGCAGGGATACATGCCCTGAGTCCTCAGCTAGCAGAACCAGGCACGCAAACCCCCGTCCTGACAGAGCTGACGGTATAGCAGAGGCCAGAAGCCAGGGGAAGCTGGAACAATTCTGAGGCTACTCCTGGGCCCATGATGGTCAGCAGTTTGAAGAAGCAGAAAGCAGGAGCGGTCAGCAAGGCAGCCAGCACTGAGCCTAAAGCAAGCTGGAGCACTTCGGAGACAAAGAACAGAAGTGCCGTGCCAAAGACTGAGCTGTGCTGCCAGGCTCCTCTGGTGGAGACTGGTTTTGGAATCTCCGCTGCTGTTGGAGGTTGTACACAGTTGGGAGCCCCACATCAAGGCACCTGCCTCCTTTTAAAGCAGCCTCTGAGGTATGGTGCAGGGTCCCAGAGCTTAATCGGCACCCCATGCTGCGCAGGTCCCACCCCATGCCAGGAGGTCAGGACTCCATGGAGGCATACCAGCTGCCTCTGGACTCACTTTCTGAGCCATCAAAGTGTCAACAGTGTGGTGACAAGTGTACTATAGGATTTCAGCCCTTTGAAAATTGGCCATCTATCTGTGGTCCAGATACATCCTGGTAGGAGAAGGTAAGGTAGGATTATCTCCTGGGTAGAAATGCCAGAATTAGAATGGGGCTCCTCCATTTGCAAGCTGTTTGATTCTGGGGGCTTCTTTTGTTCCTTTTTTAAAAAAATAAGAGAGAGAGAGAGAGAGAGAGAGAGAGAGAGAGAGAGAGAGAGAGTGTGTGTGTGTGTGTGTGTGTGTGTGTGTGTGAGCCACATGTGTGCAAGTACCCACAGTGGCTAGATGAAGGTGTCTGGTCCCCTGGAGCTGTGGTTACAGATGATTTAAGCTACTCAACTTTCTCTCTCTCCCTCTCTCTGGCTTTCTGAGACAGGGTTTCTCGGTAAAGCCTTGGCTGTCCTGGACTCCCTTTGTAGACCAGGCTGGCCTCCAACTCTCAGGCATGCGCCACCACACCCAGCTTGCTACTCAACTCTTAATCCCCAAGCCAGCTCTTCAGCCCCCATTTTGTTCTTTTGAGCTTTGGTTGACTCTAATCTGAAATGGGGGTAGCACGTTGAATGAGGTCACACTACTGTCTTGGCACAAGTGGTCAGTTAATAAATGACACTTTGCTCTTCTATGCTCCTAGCTTTGCCTTACTCAAAACACCTCGTGTCTCTTCACCAGGAAGGGTTCTCAGGACTTACACAGGAAGCACAGAAGCCCATCCCTTCATTCAACAAGTCCTTACTGCCCCCACTCTGTGCCAGGCACTATTCCCACTACTGAGCACAGCTCCAGCCTCTGTCTGGACATGTCAGCAGAGTGATTCTGCTAGCAACAGAGATGGAAGCCGGTTCAGACTGTGGATCTAGGGAAGGTTTTGCAGAAGAGATGACACTGGGGTGGAAAAGACTGAACTCCACAGAGGTTAGGCATGCGAGGAACATTTCCACAGTGCCCTATAGGAAGGTCGCTCTAGTGGAGGAAGGGGCTAGTGTTAACAAGGGGGATTGTGAACTAGGCTGGGCGAGAGAGCCCGCGGTCTAGATCTGGTGCCTGGGCCCCACAGCAGACCAGGCTGGGGCCCTCTGCTGCTGCACGGCCTGCAGTGGGTGGTGTCTGTGATCAGAGTCAAAGGACTGCTGGCTGGATCTCTCTCCCTAAATCCCAGTCTTCCCCTTAGTCCTATGTTGGGAGAAGTCCTGAAGGCTTGGACGAGGGAAGGGGTGCAATGGGGGAGCCAGTGTGTTTGCTGAGGGAAGGGGTGCGGTGGGGGAGCCAGTGTGTTTGCTGAGGGAAGGGGTACGGTGGGGGAGCCAGTGTGTTTGCTGAGGGAAGGGGTGCGGTGGGGGAGCCAGTGTGTTTGCTGAGGGAAGAGGTGGTGGGGGAGCCAGTGTGTTTGCGGAGGGAAGGGGTGTGGTGGGGGAGCCAGTGTGTTTGCTGAGGGAAGGGGTGCAGTGGGGGAGCCAGTGTGTTTGCTGAGGGAAGGGGTACGGTGGGGGAGCCAGTGTGTTTGCTGAGGGAAGGGGTGCGGTGGGGGAGCCAGTGTGTTTGCTGAGAGAAGGGGTGTGATGGGGGACCAAGTGTGTTTGCTGAGGGAAGGGGTGCGGTGGGGGAGCCAGTGTGTTTGCTGAGGGAAGGGGTGCGGTGGGGGAGCCAGTGTGTTTGCTGAGAGAAGGGGTGCAGTGGGGGAGCCAGTGTGTTTGCTGAGGGAAGGGGTGCGATGGGGGACCAAGTGTGTTTGCTGAGGGAAGAGGTGAAGTGTGGGAGCCAGTGTGTTTGCTGAGGGAAGGGGTGCGGTGGGGGAGCCAGTGTGTTTGCTGAGGGAAGAGGTGAAGTGTGGGAGCCAGTGTGTTTGCTGAGAGAAGGGGTGCGGTGGGGGAGCAAGTGTGTTTGTGGAGGGAAGGGGTGCGGTGGGGGAGCAAGTGTGTTTGCTGGCACCAGAATCACAGCAGAAGCCAGGGCTGGATGGTTTCCCAAGTATTTAGAAATTAAAATAATAAAAAGAAAGCTGAGCATATGGAGATTGTAAAGTGCCGTCCTTCTTAAAGAAGGGACATGACTTCCTTAGAATGCCCAGGAGAGCAGAGTCAGGGAATGCACACCGGGCGGGGGTGAACGGGCTGCTCCGGCCTCTGCTGGCCTAAGAGGCAGGGTTGTGTTTGTGAAAGATCTTGTGTCCCACCACCCTTGCTTCATAAGAACCCAGTCCTCCGTAGTCCAGGAAATATGTATGCCTTAGCTCAAATCCAAACAGGTTTTTTCATTTTCTCCACCCAGGTAGCCACCTCCAGAGCAGGGAATTAGGAGCCAGCTCCTAGAATGTCCCCAAATCTAGCTGTTTCTTATCATTTGTTTTCCCCACCTCCAGCCCAGCCCCTCCTGTCTGGTCTCTGGGCCTACCCTACACCTTACCCACTCTTCCCCAAAGCCATCAATTCCTGCATCCTCTGGGCCCAGCCTGCTCCTTCTGCCCACCAACCATGTCTTCGCTGCCCCAGGAGCTGTGCACATGCTTCTGATGTCAGTGGTACTCTGCTCTTACTTCAGATCTCACCCCAAAGAGAGTCCCCGGGGGAAGTCCTCCTTGGCCACTCATCCCGAAGGTCACCTCTCTAGTTACTTAAGGCAATGTTTAATCATCCTCTGTTGCTATGTGAAGTGACTCTGACCTGTCCCCCAACCTTTAAGTGCTGCGTGGACAGAACTCATGGGGCTCTGACAAGTGTCCCTGTAATAGTCATAATACAGGCTGAGTCATCTGACACCTGAGTTGAGGACACTCCCTCCTGGTGGCCTACTGAGGATGGGTTGAGAACCCTCCAGGGAGCCCCAGTACCTCCTTCACTCAAGGGTGTTTGGTTTTCTGTGTCCGTCAGCCACACTGGCACAAGCTAGCTAAAAGGTATAGACCTCAGGGCAAAGTGGGGAGGCAGGGCGTCCTGTGGGCTCCTGCTGGTGAGGGGACCAGGTCAGCTCTGAAGCTCTTGAGTACCTTTGGCTTGGAAGAGCTTAGGTAGCAGGCATCAGCATGGGGGAGGTGCCTCTGTGCAGGCCCTCCCCTCAGCCCTGCCTCCCCTCTCCCCCTGTTCTGCTGTGTACTGGCCTCCACAAGATGGATTTTCCTGGCTGTGCCAATCTTGCTGCCACCTGTTCGCGCTGTGCTGGAGCCAGCAAAGTGGCTCCGCTTCAAACCCAGAGCAGCTGGGAGAGCGGTTGCCAGGCTTCCTTGTCCCCGTTACCCCTCCTTTGTTGCAGCTCTGGCTTCAAGTCATCCTGTCACCTGCTGGCAGCTGGGCAGCCCCTTCTCTTCTGTACCATCATGCCTGCAGACCTGTCCAGCCCTTCCAGCTCCAAGTCCTCATGACAGGCTGTAGGGTAAGACACACAGGGGGCTATTGCTTGCCCCCCCCACCTAGTCCCCACACAAGCACATACACACATGTCACACAGGAACACATACAGTCACATAAAAGAGTATATGTGCACATGCATGCAGCATACATAAAAGCTTGTGAGAAGGACATGCACGCATGCACGCATACACAGATACAGGTAAATGCATGCATGTAACCATTTACCAGCACATGTGTGCACACATGCACGTGTTCACATACAAATGCACCCATGTGTGAGCACACATGCACGATCATCCAAATGCAGGTAGGTGCATGTGAGCAATCATGCACGCATGAACACATATCCATGTGCACAAATGAATAAACATGGACGTGCATACATAGGTGCACACACATGCAAAAGTGCCCATATACATGCAGATACACAGGCCTCTGGTATATATGCACATGTATGTACAAATACACATAAAGCATCCACAAACCTGTACATATAAGCACACAAATTCATATATACATTTACTCACTCACACAAATATATGTGTGTGACAATGCACAGTGAAAACATAAAAATGCTTATGAACATATCCACACATCAATGAGCTCATATGCAGGCACACGCAAACATGATAACACACATTTATAAACATGTATATGCATATGCACACACATGCATAGGAATGCATACCTATGCACACAGCCACGTACCTTTCGCACATTCAAAATGCATACACATTGACAAATGCATGCATACATGCAAAGGAATACACACATGAACACATACACATGTGCTCATGGATGCATCTACATAGTTGTGTACACACATAAATATACACTATTAAATGTACAAACACATACTCATACATGCATGCACACTGGTATATGCATCCTACATGAGTGCACATGTTCACACGTCCACACACAAACATCTTCACAAGTGCATGTACATGAATGTACGTATAAGCACACAAATGCACACACATGCGCAAACATGCTTACATATATGTATATACATAAGCACACACACACACATATAAGACATACACATAGGCACGAATGCTCATAAATATACATATATATGTGTGTGTGCGTACAACCACATCACACACACATGTGAGCGTGTCCCTGCACATAGCCATGCATGTGCATACGCCTATGCATACAGACATACAGACATGCACATACAGGCTGCATGACCTTGACAAAGCCCCTCTGGACATTGGATTCCTCAGCTGCCCCCAGCTAAGTTTTTGCCTGCTTAACCCACAATGTCACTGTGAAGAACAAACAGAGGGCCAGCGACTAAACTCCTTTGGGAACAGGCAGAGATATAATTAGACACGTGCGTGGGCTGGAGAAATGCAAACTGTAAAGTGCTGTGAGGCCCAGGAGCTGCTTTTGCTGGGTTCTCGCATGTGCATGCCCGGCCTCAGGAGGAGGAGGAGGCGGGCTGAGTTTGTCTCTGAACCGCTGGCTCCAGCCAGGAGCATGTGACGGCTGAGAGACAGACATATGCAGAGATAGAGCAAGACAGGAAGACAGACAAATAAACACAGATAAAATAGCCTGCAAGGCGATGGCGCTCCTTATGGGAACAGACAAGGTTGTGAGGCAGCCAGGTCCCCACAGCTCCAGCAGCGCCTCCCTTTCCTCCTCCCCTCCTGCCACCCTTTTGTTGGGTACTCACATGCATGTGAGCCTGTGGACACATGCACACATGCACACATGGGGCAGAGCAGGGCCTCGGTTGGAAGAAAGGATCTTCTCAGAGCACAGTCCTGGAGAGTGGGGGGGGGGTGCACCTCTGTGGAGACAGTGAGAAGCTTCGGAGCGGCTCCAAAGATTGCTGATCCCCAGGGATGACTCGGCACAAGGAAGCTGTGGGGGGTGGGTGGGGGGGGGAGAGCCATGCTGCCACACAAGCCTGCCTCTCTGTACTTTTCTAGGTGCTCAGAGCTGCTCATGGGGCACCTGCAGGTAAGCAGCCAGCTCGGGGGGGGCGTAAGGCAGACTCGAGGTACCTGCTATGCATCTGCCCACATCCACCAATGGTCCTCAACAGAATGAACATCCCACCTGTATTTCCCTATCTGCCGCTGCCTTGCAAGGCTTCCCCTGGCTCCGGGAATCAAGTGCTAGCGCCACTTTCATGGTCCCCCAGCCTTATCCCTTCCTAGTTTCCAACCTCAACGTCCACTGTTCCTCTCTGCCAGCCTTCTTCCACACCGGCCCCTGGTTCCCATGAGGTTCCATCATAGGCCTTTGCACTCGCAGGGATCTCTGCCAGTGACAGCCACTGAGTCTGAGTTCTGTCCCATCTGAGTTACAAGTCATCAGCCTTTCTAAGCAGTGGCTAGACAGACGTGATGGGCTGCCAATCATCCTGCACCCCTTTGCTGGCTCCCCGTGGCTCTCTGGATGAGTCCAGAGTCCTCTCTGGATCTGGACCCTGCCCTCAACACCTCTCAGATCCCACCCCCAGCCCCTTCAACCAGCTCCACATGCTGCATCAAAGCCCAGCCTTGGCTGTTGTAACAGCCTGCGCTAGATTCTCAAAGCCGAGATGCTTCACGCTGGCTGCTCCCCCCACCCACGGTGCGCCCCCCCCCCCCCAGCCATGGTTTCCGTCTCTGCTGAAAGGGCGGCACTTTGTCAGCCGGTCCGCTCACATCGCTCTTCCACCACACGCCTCTCTCCTATCTGGCCCGTTTCTTTACAATCTAGAATTAGTTTATACTTATCGTCCATCCCTTTGCCTCTTTCTCCACTGGAACGTTCTGTTCTAAAAAAGCAGACTCTACACCCAGCACAGCACTTGGCATCAGGGGCAGGTGACAAACGTGGGCTGACTACCCCTTATCAGACATACTTGGGATGGCATCTATTTCAGATTTTGGAATTTCTTCTCAGATTTTGCATTATTTGCACCGATATAATGAGCTGCCTCAGGGTTAGACCCAAGACTAAACATGGAATTCGTTTGTATTTACCTATGCACCTGATATACAGAGCCTGAAGGCAACTTTATGCAATGTTTTAAATAATTTTTGTGCATGAAACAAAGTTTCACGGCATGGAATTTTCATGGCATGGTCATGTTGTTGCATGAAAATTCTTGTATTTCGGAGCATTTTAGATTTCAGATTTTCAGGCTTAGGAAGTTTGACCAAGATTTGACTGAATGAAGAGTGTGATGAGCAGATGGGTGGGTGTTGGCCTGGGAGGGAGGACAGGTGTGTGTGTGTAGGGGTGTATGAAGGAGGGGTAGACAGAGCTCTGATGGAGATGTGGCCTGCCCAGGAGTACACAGCTGCTGTCAGCAGCAGGCTGGGCTGAGCCCATGACCTGCCTACCCCTGTCTTCATTCTCCCACAGGCTTCTTGCTTTTGTTCCTTTTTCTTTGTGAGTAAACATGTGTGCTGCTATCTCTTTTAGACTAGAAATGGTTGCTAGTGCTCCAGACTCCAGCTGCCACACTACAGCCTCTGTGTGACTTGTTCTGCTTGCTAAACTCACTCGACTTGACTTCAGGCCCTATTAAACTAGCCATTAGGAGTTGGTGAAACCCTGTCCCCTGCCAAGGCACACTGCCGACCCATCAGCAGAGTCACCTGCATGGTTGTCAGAGCTGAGAGAGATCAGTGGTCCCTCCTCCTGGCAAGGCTCCAGGTGAGCCGAGCATCTTTGCCCTTCCAAAAGCCACAGGAAGGAGGTCACTGGGGTCTGCCCCTCCGGGACTGGTCTTTGAGGTGGGAAATTGGAATCTGGGGCTTTGAGGACTCTGTGTTTGAGCTGAACTCTATCAAGGGGGCTGTGAGGGTGGAAGCAAGCATCCCCAGTGGCATTCTTACACAGGACCCGGCTTCCATGAACTGTGTTGCCGAGTGACAGTGCCAGGGAGGGAAGGACAACGCTGTGGATCACTGAGCACTAGACAGGAAGCAAGGAGCATGAGCAGAGAGGAGGTGCTGGGTGGAGGGGATGCTCTGCATCAGGCCCCAGGCCATTCTTAGCATGAGCTCCTCAGAGCAAAGGAGGCTCCCCACCCCTCTTCTGGAAAATTACATCTTGGTGAAACTGGATTGAAGAAAGCATCAGTTGTCCATATCATTGTTGAGTGATGAGGGGTGGAGGGAGCAGCCTGTAGAAGGGAAGCAAACAATAACAAACTGTCTCCTGGGAAAGCTACCTGGAGAGCTACGTCCACGTGTGCACCTGCACATGTGGGGACAAGGCCACATGCTAGCTTTCCACCTGAGGCTTTTCCTGGTGAAAGCCTGGGATTGCACAGATCTTCCACTTCCTTCCCCCTCTTGCTCTTCCTCCCCTTCCTCTTTCTCCTTCTCTCCTTCTAACACAAAACAAAGTATTCAAGTTGAATATGTAAAATTTAAAAATTAATTTTTAAAAGATATTCATTGGGGTTGTGATTTTGAACTTGAGGATTAGATCTAACAGATACAGTCTTCAAAGGGAGTATCAGAAAGGTCCAGAGCCAACATGGAAGGCCCCCAATGCCTCAAGGCTTGCCTTACACCTGGAAAGACAGAGCCTAGGAGACCCTTCACCTTGTTGAATTCCCTGTCACAGAGCACCTAGGCTGTCTCTTCCGGCCTGATGCTCCTTGAAGCTACTTCCAAGGTCCCACATCAGGAGGACCCAGGGATTTGTTCTGGGACTTGGAGAGCAGAGAGGAAAGGAACCAGACACAGAGGGAGCGTTGTGCTTGGCTGATCCCATAATGCCCAGCAGAGTGACAGCACCCACATGCTCCCACAAGGGGGTTATTTTATTAACCAGATCGATTAAGCATCTCTCCTTCTAATTACTAGTTTAATTAACCTTGGCACACAGTATGCACCAGCCCCCTAGGGGCTGAGTCAGACTGCTGTGCTGGGCGCATCGCTGATCTGCTTTGTACTGCTGACTTTGGCTGGCCCTCGGGGGGGGGCCTGGGTAGCAGAGGTTGAGGGTCAAACATTTGGGAGGACTAGGGAGGTGCAGAGTGAAGAGTGGGGAGGAGGTTTTGGGGACCTTTCTAGAGAGTCTTTTCACGGGTGCTGGACTTCAGTAAGGGCCTCTGCAATGCTCGACCGGACCAGAATGATCCGAGCAGGTCAGGGAGCTGTCAGCCTGAGCTGTCCCACTTGGTCTCCCATGAATCTGCGGCACAGGAAGCCTAGGATCCAGAAAGCTTGGACTCAGCTGCCAAGGGCTAGAGGGGAGGCATGGAGCTGCCTTGGCTTTCTCATCTGTGAAATGAGCATCAAGCTCCCCAGGTCATGGGCAAGGTGCGGTGCTTAGTTAAGAGGGCCAAAGTTGAGAGATTCTGCAGGCTGCATTCAGTCCTTCACTTACTGATTTCGGCGTGTATTTCTGGAGGGCGTTGCAGTCTGACAAAGGCAAGCAGAATGCTATGCTCTGAAGGCTGAGTTCTCTGAGAGTCCAGTCATCACCTATATGTACATGTACGCTCCTGCCTGCCCTCTGCCCTCTATGCACTTCACCAGCACATGCCTCCCAGATGCTGCATCTGTGTGCCTGCATGGGGTGGACCGTCCTCCTTCACAGCTGTGGGCATGCCCTCATCTCAGAAGATACCCCACCCCACCCCCGCCCATAGGCACAGTGACCACTCATGAAGACAGTGCCATGGCTCCTCTGTTTGTGAGAGGCCAGGAGCACCACTGACAGAATACAGCAAGAAACAGCCCACAACCCATCATAGCTGGGTTTTATATATTTATTTGCTTAAAAGCTTATTAAAATCCTAACCCAGTCTCCTCCTCACTATTGCAGTGCAGTTGGGAGTCTCCTGATGCCTGTGTGGGCTGCAGATGAGTATATATGCATATGTGTGAGAGAGAGGTGTGTGTGTGTGTGTGTGTGTGTGTGTGTGTGTGTGATATGAATGTGTATTTTTATCCAGCTACAATTACCAGTGTATTTGTGCATCCACATGTTCGTATGTGTGTATCTGGGTATGTGTGTGATCCTGGTTGTGGGTGGTACTTGAGTGTTTTTTTTTTTTTAATGTGTGTGTCATTAGTCACAGGCATGAATAGTGTGTCTTGTACATCTTCACCCCTGTCGACGGTAGGTTGTGTTTCTCGGTCCGTTTTTCTTTCACCCCACAAGGAACCTTTGTAGATAGTGTTTTCCTAACCATGTCTGAAATTTCAATGCCCAGTGGGTCGTGAATCTGTTTTGCATAGCTTGTGTATCTGTGCACTATAAAAAGAGATTTTTTTTCCTACCCTCCATGAGCTGCCTTCCTCCTTGAGGCTTGGACCATGCTGTTAGAGCTCCCACTGTGGGGCACATGGCTTCCTCTTCATTTTCTGCGCATGTGAGTTCAGGGTCCCAAGTCTCCAGGGCCCACCAGAGACCTTGTAACACAGATTTCTGTGGGCAAGGCGGATCTGGGAGGAGTTAGGGGGAGGAAAAGGATGGATATCATCAAAGTACATGGTACGCACATATGAAGTTCTTAAAGGTTAATGCAAATGTTTTATATCAAAAATAAAAGGCAAAGGGTTCTAAAACAAATAATCCAAAACTCCCAGAGGTTTCTGGACCCTCCCCTAAACATCCAATCAATAGACTTGGGGAGGGTTTGAGACTCAGTTTCTGCAAGCTTCTGGGGTACTCTGATGCCTTGGTGAAAGGAAAGCTCTGGGGCCTCCATGCAAGGACCGCCTAGGCTGAGTGCAGAGCATCTGCCTGGAGCCCCCTGGAGAATACGGCCATCAGACATGAAGGCTGATGCCTTGTTCTCAGGACCTACGGCCATCAGACATGAAGGCTGATGCCTTGTTCTCAGGACCGTTACAAGAGCACTGCCTGTGTGAAGTGGGGGCTGCCCAAATAATGCTGCTGGCTAGACAGAACCCTTCTCCTGCCCAAAGACACATGGAACATATAAACGGTGTGTCCCCAAAACCAAGACACACTGTTGGAGTCAGGGACAAACACTGACCCAGGCATCTGGAGTCCCATTTCTTTGTTTGTTTGTTTTTGTTTTTTTGAGATAGGGTTTTTCTGTGTAGCCCTGGCTGTCCTAGACTCACTTTGTAGACCAGGTTGGCCTCAAACTCACAGCGATCCATCTGCCTCTGCCTCCCAAGTGCTGGGGTTAAAGATGTGTGCCATGTTGGGGGATGGTCTGATGTATTTTGATGCTAATTACTGCTTGCTGTCTGACCCACCTTTTGCTTAATAAAAAGCCATCCCACCTGGGCAGGGCAGGAGATAGGTGGGGCTAGGAGAGAGGAAGGAATTCTGGGAAGAAGAAAGGACCGCCACCAGGAGAGAAGGAAAAGGATATCTGAAGTGAAGAGGGGAAGGCCGCCATGGGTTAGCTGGAGGAGAAGCACATGGCTGGCAGCGTGGATGGAGAATCCAGCCCAGATGAAGAACATTAGCAAGTATTTGGGATTATGGATGGGAGGTTGCTTGATAGAAGTTATTAGAAACAGATGGCATGGGATTGAGACGGGGATCCATGCCTGCCCCACTATGGAAGGTAGTTTAAAGGATTGATATCTGCCCTGCCCCAGGTTAACTAAGGCTATTTTAAAATATAACAAATGTCTGTGTCTTAACTGATTGCTATCCGGGCCTACAGGTAATACAGGTAATTTTAAAAACCATAGTCCCGTTTCTATCTGTTTGATAAAGTAGACCCAAATCTTGCTTCTGTGAACCCTAGTGTCTGCCCAGGCCTAGGGACACTGTGCCAGGCACAAGGACAGGTGGTAGGAGCCGACCTCTGCACTGCCTCCAGGCCAGCCCTGGGATTGCAGTAGAGGGTCTCAGTCTGTACTGGATGTTTTCAAGGACCTGGCAGCAAAATCAACCCAAATAGAGAAGCCCTACCTGACCCAGTACTCTCTGGTGTCAGAGAAAACCAGGGCCTTTGGAAGACTGGACCAATGCAAAGCTTCAACCCTGTGTGTCTAAGTGATCAGAACCCGGGAGCGGGGTGGGGTGGGGTGGGTACCGATTGATGCAGTGGAGGCAGAGCCGCGGCGGGAGCCTGGAAGAGGGAGGAAGCAGTGAGGAGGCCAGGAGTGTGTTGGCTAGGCTGAGAGGGAATAGCAGTGTGGAACGGGCAGCATGGAATGTGTGTAAATGGATGCTGGAGATGGAGGGCAGCAGAAAGGGGCTCTGTGGTCCCAGGGTGGGGGTGGGGGAGTGGGAAAGGCACCCTCTTCCTTCTCATAAGCTTTTAGGGCATCAGAGCATCTTGCTAATTGTTCATGTCCCAGTGACACTAATGAAATTACCTCTGGAAAATACTCATCAGGTCATCTTCAGAGAGCATGGTTCCCAGCTTCAGCTTGGTCTGGTGCCCCCTCCACCTCCCCCGGCACTTCCTCTGCCCATCTCCTTTTTCACAGACCTCTCAGCACGGGGTTGCTCACCTCCAAACCTACCTGAATGTGCCCAGTGAGAAGACTAGAAATGAAGGCTCTGTAGCCAGGGAAACCTTAGAGAAATGTCATGGGTGTTGTAGAGCCGGGTAAGGTTGTCTGTGTGTGTGTGTGTGTGTGTGTGCGCGCGCGCGCGCGCGTGTCCTAAGATGCACACAATCACTCATGCGTCTTAGGACCATGTGTCTCTAATAAAACCATTTGTTAAAACTAGCATCCTTCAGCCAGCAAGTGTTTTTAGAGCAACTTCGGGTTTGAATCTTTACCAGCTAAGGGGCATCACAGAGGCTGAGCCGTCTACACAACTCGGGGTCTGCTTTGCCAGGGTTGTGAGAATTGAGAGATAAACCAGACTCTGGGCTGGTGTCCTGTACCAAGTGTGCTGGATGCTGTCTTTGGTCCTGGAACCATCTAATTCAAGGCATTTCCTGTGAGTTTGCTTTCTATTGTTGTGATGGTACGAGCCACCATGCCCAGCTTATAACAGACTTTGATAAAGGATAGGGTCTCATGTATCCTAGGGTGACCTTGAACTCATTATATAGCTGGAAAAACCTCCCACAGATCCTCCTGCCTCCACCTCCTCAGTGCTGGGCTCACAGGTCCCTGCTACCTGCCTGGTTATGCAGTGCTCGGGCTTTGACCATGCTCAGCATGCAATTTACCAACCGAGCTACACACCTAGTCCTTACAAAGGATAACTAAGCATCATTTTTTCTAGAGAAAATGACAGAAACCCTAATGGATTTAAACAACCAACACAGGGACGCACTGGCTGAGAGAACTGAAAGTTCCAGAAGTATTCCTGGCAGCTTGAGAATCAGTTTGGATGGCACACCACAGTTTGGGGGCTCTCTTCAGGGTTGGCTTTTGTGCCCATGCCTCAGCCTCAGGCAAGTCTGCTCCTGCAGCAAGAGTCTCACAAACAGACCACGTGCATCAAGAAAGGAAAGTCTCCGGTTGCAACAAAAGTTCCGGAAATGAGCTTCAGTGAATGGGCTTGTATCTGTGCCCACTCCATGCCTGCCCCTGAAGTTCAGGGGATCTTGGGTATTTATCAGCAAGGCAGAAGTTTGCTCCATGTTTTGGAACTGAGGTGGTTAGGACACACGAATTTTGTGTGCTGAAGGCAGAAAGGGTGGTTCTTCAAATAAAACAAAGATGCTTCCAGGAGGCAGAAGCCAGATTCTGGCCAGTGAGCAGATATGAAATGTAAGTTGCATGATGGTGAAGTCAGAGGCAAGATTACCTACGTGGCATCTTCTCCTAAAAGGCAGCCTGCCAGAGAGTCTTGAGTGGAGAGCTGTGGGGCTCTTTCCTAACCTCTGCCTTCTCAGCAAGGACATGGCTACAAGTCTATATGATTTCCCAGTCTTGTCTGGGGATCACAAGAAGCTGAAGAAAACAGCAAAGACTCTGCCTGGCGGTACCTACACCCCAAGAGAGCTCCATGTGGAAGGGGGCGCATAGGCATAGCATGGGAATATGGCTGTGATGAAGGAGATTGGCAGCCAAGTTGGGGGGGGGGCAGTGAGGGAGCTTAGGTGGCTAGCAAAGTCTAGGTCAAAGGCCAGGGCAGCATCCCTCAATGTGTGGTAGGTCTTCAGACCACTGAGTAGCAGAAACAGCTGGCAGAAGGAAGGAGGCTCAGATAACCTAGATGCCCCTACACACCCTGAATCAGAATCAGATTAGGGAAGGACTTAGGCATCTCCATTTTGCCCAGCATCATGGCCACTGTGGTTCATCTCCACGTGAAAGATGGCCTTACCACAGCCTCTGATCTCCCCTCCAGTGGGTACTAGGACCATGATGTCTTTAGCCAACAGCTGGTTGGAATGCCGCTGCATATCAGATCGTGCGGGCAGGAAACGTGCTGATGCCCTGCAGAAGTCTTCAAAGGACTGGTTTTGTTGGGGAGCACCTGCAGTGCATGGGGGGATGGTTTAAGTGACCAGGCCAGGGTCCAGAACCCTATGGTCGGTCACACCAGCAGCTCAGGCAGAAACATTTGGCCCGGTGAAGAAAGATCCAGGCTTTGTCTCTTGAAATAACAGAAATGGAGGGGGAGAAAGGCACGAAAGTGCGGTCCCAGATGGTGAAGCCAATGAGGGGTAGATTCTTGCTCCCTAGAGAAGAGGCATTTCTGGCCCGCAGAGTGGTTCTGGTGAAATCCGTGTCCTGACCCTGGGCTATTGACAGGGGAGTCTGTGCGCATTTGTTAGAGGGAGGCTGGTCTCACCGGCCTTTGAGGGCAGAGGCCCAAGCTCACACAGTCTGTGCCTTTATCTTAGCAGAAGGGAGGGGAAAAAAGGGCAGGAATGTCAGGAGCCCTTCTCCCATCAGGCCACCCCACCTGAGTGTAAGACAGGCCCTTCCCTATGGTCTGGATTCGTAAACAGAAGGCAGGCGAGACACTGACAAGGCCATGTCTCTTCTTTTTCCCCTGGCTTGCCTGAGTGCCACTTAGAAGGGGCCAGCTGAGGTGAGGTCTCAGTGACTATAAGGAACATGCTGTCTAAAAGACAGGGGTTAAAGTCTTCTAGGGAGAAAAGCGAATGGGAAAGCCTGGAATGAAGGAATAGCTTGGCTTCTAGGGAGATGGGCTGCAGTAAGATCACGCCCCACGGGGCAGGCTGCATGCCACTGAATGCTGTTCACTAATTTCAGCTCTACCCTCCAGGCTCTCTCAGGTAGGGTCCTGTGGGTAAAAGTGGCACATCCTCTTTTGGGCGAAGCCACTGGTTACTGAAGGGTATTTCTCTAGAGCCCTTTGTTCTCCTCTGTGTCTGTGGGAGGCTGAGTCCTTGAGTGAACATGGCCAACAGCAGTAGATCCACGATGGACAAATGAGAAATAAATCTTTGTTGATTAAAGCCACTGATACTTTGGGAACCATTTGTTACCATGACAAAACCTATTCTGACTGATACACAAGCCTCTCTAGATGGAAAGAGAGGGGCGGGGAACTGAGGAGAGGAGAAGAAAAGATCCACCTATCTCTTACCCTATTCCCAAATTCTAACCCCAAATAGAAGCTTTATGGAACATGGGCCCAGAAATCAAACCCCCGGGGGCCCTTCTCAGCCAGCTTAGCAGTTCTAGGGTAAGGCTGGTCCTTTCCCA
This sequence comes from Acomys russatus, assembly GCF_903995435.1. NCBI lineage: Eukaryota > Metazoa > Chordata > Mammalia > Rodentia > Muridae > Acomys > Acomys russatus. The sequence goes on from NC_067139.1 coordinate 37,301,461, forward strand.
AGTCTCAGCTGCCTCATATGGATAATGGAAGTGTTGATTTAATGGTTTCCATGTACTGCTCAGAGCAAACTGTAGATGTTGGCAAGGGCATAGCAGCACCCAAGAAACACATAACTTCCGCATATACACCAGCCCCTAACCCCCAAACACCTCCCTTCAGTGTCTGAACCCCAAGCCCTCAACATTTCCTCTACACTGTGGAACTCGAATTCAGGTCCAGAAGAGCACTGTAGGGGTATTAATAGGATCAATCAGAATAGCCTGGGCACACAATATACTGCTTACACACACAACTACACTGCACACACACATCGTGCTCTCACATATACACTGTTCTCTCTCTCTCTCTCTCTCTCTCTCTCTCTCTCTCTCTCTCTCTCTCTCTGGGTAGATCACCTCCACTCTCCTACATCTAAACAGAACCCAAAGCTGAGTTCAAAAAGCTCAAGTCGGGGAGTATGGACATCTGGGTCCCAAGAGGTTATAAATACACACATGTATTAAAAATAAATTGGGGGGGGGGCACTAAGATGGCTCAGTAAGTAATCGGTCTTGCTGCCAAGCCTTACAACCTGGCTTCCAGCCCCAGATCTCACATAAGAAGGAAAGAAATGACTCCTACGAGCTGTTTTCTGACTCCCACACAAGCACTATGCAATGCAATCACGTTCACATGCACGCACACAAACACATATCTTTTTTAAAAAATTTAAATAATTTTCCCGGACAATAGCTTCTATTGAAAATTGGAAAATAAAGCCAATTGGGGCCCCAACTTTCCCAACCACGGGCACTTGGAACAGAAGAGCCATTTAGGTATCATCTGTGCCCTGTCTCGCTGCCTGCCTGGCCCGGAGACCCAAGATCTGTAGGTACACATCTGGAGCTTGTATATATATATGATATGGAGAGAGAGAGAGAGAGAGAGAGAGAGAGAGAGAGAGAGAGAGAGAGAGAGAGAGAGAGAGAGAGAGAGAGAGAGAGAGAGAGAAGCAAAACATTTTCCACAACCGTTTCTATCAAAAGTGGGAAACAAAAGACAGACCGAGAGAGGGCCTCGTGTCTCAAGAAATATAGGAGAGCTCATATCTCTTTGTGGAAGCCAAGACCACTCTTACACCGTCTAGCCTGCAGCACCAATTTATATTATCGATTGGCGCTGTGGGCGTTGGAGTTTGCGACCGTCTTCACCTTTCTCATTCCCCTCCTGCCCGGGAGTGGGACCCTCTCTTTCAGATCTCTTCCACCGTGCACACCCAGAGCGTTTAGTTCCCTTCTCTAGAGCAGCCCTCTGTTTATTTTAACCAGTTTAGAGAATGGGGGTGGGGATAGGAGATTCCAGCAGCGGTCATTGTGCTGGATCCAGAGACTCCCGTGACTTGCCCAAGGTCACAGAGCCAGAACACTAAGGCACTTCGATTCTACCCTACGAGTTTGTAGCTTCCAAAGCCCTTCTGGCTCCTGCATCACGCCCACGTCTCGAGCGCCGTGCGCGCTCGGGGCGCAAACAACACCACGCGCCTTGCAGGTTGCGCTGCGCCCTAAGGTTGTTTCCTTTGGGCCAACAGCGCAGAGGGATTAGGAAAGCCTGGGGCCACGTTGCTGCACGTGCTGCTGGAGCCCACCAGGCTACGTTGGAGGCTGCGGATGGTGCAACACTGGGGGGCTGGCCGCTCCTGCGAGCAGGCCGGCCCCCGGACCTCTCCTGCAGGCCCCCATCCAAGCCGAGCGCCCGCAGCACACCGCGGCGCGCTAACGAGCTCTGAACGCAGCCGGGAGGCTAGGGTGCGAGCAAGGACTGCAGCGGAACCTGCCCGGGGCACTCCAGTGTCAGAGCTGCTCTCTGCAGGCTGGCGCTGCGCCGGGGTCGCCGCAGCCCGGGGCCCCTCCCGGGCCACCTGTGCGCCTACTGGCGGGCCAGGGTGATGCCGGATCCGGAAAAGCAATCCACTCCGGGTTCTAGACTTCTGTCTCTGTCCCTGGAGACAGAAAGGGGTGGTGGGGGGCCTCCCCGCCCACTACCCCAGCTCCTCCCTGGGGGAGCCTCAGGCGTTGCCCGAAGGGATCCCCGGCGCGGGGGGGTGGCTCCCGCTCGCTGCGCCTCCCAGCCCCTCCTCCCCCGCCCCGCCCCTCCTCCGCCCCGCTCCGTCGCTCCAGTCCGGATTTTGCGGCGCCCGCCGGCCCGCTCCCCGGCTGCGGGCTCCGCGCGGCGGCTGGCTCGGTGCGCGGCGCGGCTGGCGCTGCGCTCCGCCCCGGCTGCATTGCTGCGCTCCGGGTGCCCAGGGGAGCCACGCGCCGCGTGCGCCCCGCAGCCGGCCGCCTGGAGGCAGCGCGGTCCTCTGGCATGGGCCCCGGGGCGCCCCGAGGTGGGGCTCTCGGCTGAGACGCTGACAGCCTCTCTCCCGCCCGCGGGGCCCCGAGTCCAGCCCTCTCGTCTGCCCGCGGCCATGGCCGTCCGGCCCGGCCTGTGGCCAGCGCTCCTGGGTCTAGTCCTCGCCGCCTGGCTTCGTGGTTCGGGTGAGTCACGCCGCGCGCGCTCTGGGGAGGCTTGCGGGGGACCGTGCGCGCGAACGCTTAGCTCTGGGGAGGAGGTGGCCCTGACCCGCGCGGCCGACCCGGCTGGGAGCCCCCGGAGGCCAAACTTTGCCGGGCAGGACGCGGGGGACGCCTCTCGCTGCTGCGTAGCTTCTCGGTGCGCTCTCCCGGAAGCCTGGGTTCTGCCAAGTCCATGAACAGCTGTCAGCGCTTGGGGCTGGCGACTGAAGACGCCCCACGCCTCCGGGTGGGGGAAGTTTGCTGGTTTCACGGCCGTAGGGTTGGAAAAAACCAGGAAAGACAAGACTTGAAGGGCTCAAAGATAGCGGGTTTAGACCATATGCTAGTGCCCAGAAAATGGGGTGTGTTTGTGTGTTTGTGTGTGTGTGTGGGGCGGGTGTTAAGATAGGTCTTCCAGGTAGGACTGCCTCAAACAGCCACTCACAATTTCCAGCTTGGCACCTGGCCTTTGCCCACGTCTAGAACACAGTGTCCTCCTCTGTCCCCGCCACACACGCTTGCACACGCACACACTCAGACGTGGAGGCATCCGACAGTCCCCAGCTCTTGCAGCCGGCAGTCAAAGCGTTGGGGCCCCTGTGGTGGTCTGTGGCTCCTCGCTTTGCTGGTGGAGGCGGGAAGGGGAGGGGGAGAAGAGGGAGTAGGGGAGTTGTTTGCTGTTGGCTGTTGGTTGGCGGGCTCTGAGAACCTCTCAGAAACTCCACAGCCCTGCTGTCTCCCTGCTTGTGTTGTGGTTCATCCTAACCAGTCCCCTTCATAACCCAGCCTTTTAGCCCACCTCCTTGCGTGAGGGGCCTCGGAGAAGGGCTTTGTCTGTTCTCCAGAAGCCTGCACCTAGGCTGAGCTGTGGGGGGTCCCAAATCTCTGGCCCCCTGAGGACTTGGCAGCGCTGAGCTTCTGTGTATGGGGAAGGATGCCTTAGCAAGTCTTCATGCTTGATGCCCCCAGAACCTGCGTGGTGGGTGTGTGTGTGTGTGTGTGTGTGTGTGTGCGCGCGCGCGCGCGCGCGCGCGTGCTCCCCAGGCTGGCAAGGCCACAGTTCATCTTAAGGGTGTGGATTTCTGAACTGGGAATCCAAAATGATGAGAGGCTCCATCAAGGACCTGAGGATTAAGGAGGATGGCTGGATCCTTGAAGAGTCTCTGCGCACTGCATCCTTCACCCACCATTGCCCACTGCCCTTCCCCTCCTGTCCCCTAAGTCCCCTACCTCGTCCCACCTGCTCTAGCTCCCCTCCCCCGTCACTGCACTTCAAACCCTCACCCCGTAACAAGCCCTTCTTCCCAGTGGCCTCCCTTTTTAATCCTGATGGACCCTCGGGTTGAGCTGTCTGTCATTGGATGTGCACGCACGTTGTACACGTTAGGGGTGTCAGTTGCATGCCTGGCCACGGTCATGAGCTGGGGGTATGAGATCAGGTGCTGCCAGACCCTGAATAGATGGCCAGGAAGTGTTTACTGAGTTGGATGTGTGTGAGAGGTCTGTGTGGTCAGAGCTGCATTTTGCCACGTGAGCACGTGTAGAAGCTGTGGAAAAACATGTGTCCTGGGTAATGGGGGGGGGGGAAGACTGGTGTGGCATGGGTAGTGCTGTCATGTGTGTGGTCAGGCGAGCCCTAATATGCTGCGTGCATGTGGTAGGTGTGTGCTATTGCACCAGCGAGTGTTAGGGGTGGTAGACACTTGTAGGTTAGGGCATTAAAACCAGGAATGAAGCGTTGCACTTCAAGAAGCCATGGGATTGGAGAACTGCATTGCCCATTGGCAGGACACCTGTTGGGGCCCTGCCTGAGATTTCCTAGGGCTGACAGGTGGGCAGAGTTCTTCAGGGCTGCCTGGAGCAGAGCCGGTCTCTGGGGTTAACTGTCAAGCCTGTGGGAGGAGCTGCTGGATGGTACAGGGGTTAAGAGTGGCCCTGCTTCTCAAAGAGGCCCTATCTGACTGTCCCCCACAGGCTCGTGACAACAGATACCTAGGTAGGCTGCCCCTGCCATAACCTTACAGCCCTGCACTGGCTTCTCAGTTCCTTGGCAACAGCAGCTGGTGAAAAATGTATCTGTGAGTGGCTGGGAGAAAAATGGTCATCCAAGCAGGTTCAAGGGGCATGGAGTGGGGAAGGGGACAGCATAGCTGAGCCAGTGCAGACTCCACCCTCCAGCCAGCCAACTGTCCTTTGTCACCAGTATCACACACCACCACTCACTCAGCCATCCCTCAGCACAAACGCACCTGGGCATGCCCCTGTCTGTGCCTGCACACTCAGGCACCCACCTGTCTTACCAGATTGTCCCTTTTATAGTCTGCCAGTTACACAGCTAGCACACACAACTCCTTACCCTTTAGGTCTTTCTGTCTTGGGTACCCCCATCCTCCTGGGCTAGAGAGGCATGAAGGCCAAGCTCTCCTGGAAATTGCAGCTGAGGGCCACCAGGCTCAAGCACTGCCCTTGGTCCTCTTCCTGTTCCCATCCCCAGGGCTGGTGGACTTTTGCCCACCCCAACTCTAGCCTGACAGGCCCGGGAGGAGGCCCTCGGTCCAGGGCAGACAGCACCATGTTCTTGCTTCTTGAACATGGGGCAGGCTGCCCCTAGGTGCTGCAGGAGAGGGCTTACTTAGCCTTTCACTGGCCTGTTTGCTTCCCCCTTGCCCATGTTGGAAAAGGGTTTTCTTCCAGGAGGCCGCGATTTCATGCTTATCTACCTTTTCCTGCCTGGTGCTGCCCGGAGTCTCAGGCTTGCAGGATTAAGCTGTAGCTTGGGGTGCACAGCCCTTTTAGGTGAAGGCCCCAATGCTGCCACCTAGGAACCTGTTCTGTGCACACAAATGCTAGGCCCTCTTATGCCAAGCCAACTCCCACTGTCCTCTCTTCCTAGGGGCACGCTGTCATTGCTGCCATCCCTCAGCCCCAGGCCGGAGGGGGGGGGGGGCGGGGACCTTGCTATCTCCCTTTGCTCTCCCTTCTCCTTCATGCTTCACATTTAATCTGTCACCAAGTCATCAAGCCCAGTCTTACTTGTGACATTGCTGTGTGTCCCTAGCCTTCTTTGTTTCCTCCCATCCCCAGCTCCTTTCTCTCCCGCTTGTCTCACCATAGTGGCCACCCCCTACTCATCCTCCTCCCTCTTCTCAGACTAAGGCCCCTGGAAGCCTAATATAGGGCTGTGTGTGCCTCTTGGGGGGGGGGGCTGCAGGTAGAGTCTTAGCCCTGAGCTGGGGTGGGGGCAGGGATAAAGGAAACACCTGGTCAATTCACCCAGAGGTCAGCTGCAGTCCCAGGCTGTGCTGCTGCTGGGCTTGGCACCAGCAGACTGTTTCCCTGGCTTTGATAGCACGCACCCCACTTGGCATCCTAGCTCTTGGCTCTGCCTGATCCTAGCCAGGCCCCTTTATTGCTGCTAGTCTCTCACCCTATACAGCCTTGAGCTTGAGGTCTCCCACAAAACCTCCCCAGCTCCTCCTCCACAGGGCTCAGTGAGGTGCTCTGGGGTGGGCTAAAGGACGGCAGAACTCTGTGGTCCTGACACTCTCTCCTGCAGAGCTTCCCCAACATGACCATCAGCCATGACACACTGTATACCCTGCTCTCTGCCCCTACGCGCTCCGAAACACAGCTAGCCAACTGTTTAATGTTTTTCTTCCTTTTTTTTGGTTGGAGTTTGGGCTTGCAGGCCAAGTAGGGGGAACAGAGAAATTCAACACGTCAGCGGCAGGTCCCATCCCCTTATTCCTGACCACAAACTTCCCCACCCAGTCACAGTGGGGACTAGTAAAGCCAGTCCTCCCTGCCCCCATGGGGCGGGCACCATGCTCAAGTCACACACATATATGTAGACAGCAAGCCAGCACACATTAAGTGCATGTGAGCGAACCACCCATGACAATGAACTGTGCCTGTGTCTGTGGAGAGCGTATTTTGGGTACTATCTCTGCCCTGGTGTTGATTTCTCCAGAATAGTGTTTTTTTTGTGCAAATATAATTGATACCAAGGTTTGGGTTGCTATACAGATCACCCATGGGGTGACTGGGCTCCCTACAAATCATTCCTACCAGTCACCCCTGTCTCTTCATGCTCCCCAGGAGGGTCCTCCTCTCTTAGAGGCATTCTGACCTCTTCCTGTCAGGTAGGACTTCGAAGGCAAGGAGAGCTGTCTTCCAACCTAAGCCGCACGTCATTGGACAAGTAGCTGTTAAATCCCAGCCCGTTTCCACACCTGTAGCATGGGGTCTGTCTTATTACTGGGCTAGTAGCAGTGAGCTGATGGGTGGGTAGCAGCCCGCAGAGTGGGCTGCAGCATCTTGCAGGTGCCTTATTGCCTTCTGCCTCCATTTTCCCTGGCATTGGAGACAGAGTCGGAACAGGCTTGGGCCTTTCGTTGCAGCAGGGCCCAGGCTCAGGCATAGGACAGAAGAGGAATCACATGAACAAGCCGTACAGTGCATCCAGCCCGCCCTACATGTGTCACATGGACTTGGGCTCAAAGAGTGTTCTTCAGCAGGTTCCTACCACCACTTTTTGGTTCATGCTGTCCCAGGACCATATGCTGACATCCTCTCTGACATACAGGATGTGGCCAAAGAGCCCTGGGTGGACGTGAATCTAGCCCTGGATCTGCCGTTTGATTACTGTGTGGTCACTCAAACTGTCTGGATTGAAGCTGGTGGCTTGCCCCAGGCAGAGGCTGATGTCCAGGGAAACTGCCTCCAGCCTGGGGTGGACTCTGTAGCAGGCTCTCCCAGGAACTGCTCATATCTGCCAAAGACACCAGCAGCCCTGGCAGTGGCTGACTGGATTGCCTGGGAGCCAGGTGGGTTCTGGGACAGAGCCAACGGTGGCTGTAAGGCAGAGCTTGGAAGTGTACATCCCAGTCCCCAAACCAGGAAGCTGGGTCCTGCTGCAGCTAGTGAGCAACTCCAGTGATTAACAGGGACCCCAGGGTCAGGGAGCTAGGGTTGAAGCCTGCCCCCTTTTCAGACACTGATGTCAAAGGCCACAGGAAGATTGTGACCCCAGAGCCATATCCCAGGCAGATGGAGTTGGTAGATGGGGAAACTGGCAAGCTCTGGGGACTGGGTGCCATGCCTCTTAATCCTCATCCCGCATCCTGCTCTTCCCTGTACCTCGTATGTACCAGTGGTAGATTGGGCAGGAGGTTTGTCCTTTCCAGTGGGATGCTGGCTGCTGTCTAGAGAGGACAGAGCTGAGGGACCAGGTTGGGGTAGTTTAAGGAGGAGGATCCCATTCTCCACGATAGGTCTGGCTTGTTTTTATTTGCCGGTTGTGTGTAGATGGCAAGACATATAGAAGCCATTCCCCCTCTTCAGGTGTGGTTGTTGACTGGCTCAGTAGAGCCAGCCCTGTTTAAGACTGGGGGTCCAGAGAAACTCACTAGAGTCTGGGGAGGCCTGAGTGGCAGCTATTCCTTACTGAAGACCGTAAAGGGGGGGAGGAGAGGGAGTCTTGGGGCCCTATTTTGGTAGGGGAGGAACCCTGAAAATCCTGCCTCTTAATTGGATCATGGTGGGAGCATCAGAGGCAGGCTATCATCTTGACTGGTGAGTCCCCAAAGCTGGGTTCCTCCTCAGTCTGGATGTCAATGTTGTGTCTCTCTAGAAGATTCAGGGTCACCTTGAGCTTCAGGCAAAGATGTAGTTGATTGGAGAATGAAGGGCTAGGGATCCCGTGTGTTTGACATACCTGAGGGACAGTACAAGGACCTTGGAAAGGGAACTCTTGCCGCGGTGTCCCACTTGACCCTAAAGCTAGGTAGGAAAGTGAACTCTCGGTGTCCCTCCCTAGCAAGTCCACCCGGGATCGTGTAGGGGGAGTAACCCCCATTAGACTCCACCCTCTCCTATTGGGGCGGAGCCCGATGAAACGGAGTCTTTGAAGGGCCTTCTCCGGTCTGCGTTTCTCCTTGCTTCTTCTCCAAGTCTCTCGTGATTGTGGCCGCTGTGTGACCCGACCCACAGCCTCCGGACCTCTTCGCCCCTCCCCTCGACGCGACTATCAAGGTGGCTGGGTGGGCGGGATTCCTCTAGCCAGCCCGCCTGCGGGACACGTGGGCGGCAGTAGCCCGTAGTTGCCCGAACCCAGAGCCCGGGAAGCAATTAGCTGCTGCGGGAGGGGCGCACCCACCGGGCGGTGTCCAAGCGGGCGGGAGGCCTGCACTGTGGTCCCCGCCCTGCGCGGCCTAATTAATGCGTAGTGTGCTGGGCCGAGCCGGGAAGGGGCGGGATCCCTCCGCCCGCTAGCCCGCCCGCAGCCGCCCGCAGGATTAGCGGCTCTTTGTTCGGGGTCTGTTAACAAGTTCCTGGCTGAGCGCTTGGCTGCCGCTCGGGGAGCTCTATCCAGCCCCGGCCTGGGCTGCAGCCCCTCCCCTACCTGCCCTGCCCGACCCCTTAGACGTAGGGTGAGGGATGTCCCAGATCGGGGACAGGAGGATGCCCTCCACTGTCGGAGCATGTCTTGTGCAAGGATGCCATCATTCCCATTTTGCAGATGAGGCAGCACCCGCTTGCTCTAAAAACCAGAATCATAGGCAAGGTGGAGCGCCAACCCAGATCTCTGATGCCCTGAGGTTTTTTGTTTGTTTGTTTTGTTTTTTGAGATAGGCTCTATTATGGTTATCTTGGATGTTCTGTAACTTGCTCTGTAGATCAGGCTGGCCTGGAACTCACAGAACTCGTTCTGCCTCTGCCTTCCTGAGTGTTGGAATTAAAGGCACTTGCCACCACGCCTGGCTTCCTAATGACCCCCCCCCCTGCCACCCCCCCACCCCCGCGAGAGAACTCTAGTGTGGGAAAAGGAGGGCAGACTTAATTGACTTCTGATGGTGTGGTAAGTGCTAGGCTCTGCCTGGAGGTCTCCTCAAAACCAGTCGACGTGGCAGATGGGTTCAGCCTCATCTATGGAGGGTCCAAGCAGACAGTGGCAGCTGTGACCACATTACAGTCCCCACCCCGTGTCCCTGTCCCATTGGTGTGGCCTGATGGAAGGTCTCAGGAGGCCATGGTTCAGTGGGGTCCTTCCCACCTTTTTAGTTCACACCTTGCTACCTGGTGTCCTGTGTCCTTATTTCTTACACCTGGGAGAGGATGGCCAGGGCACCAGGCTATGATTATAATTAGGAAGTTGGTTTTCACCTATGCTCTTGTACAAAATGACTTTATTCATGAGGTAAAGTCCTTTCCATAAGTTCCCCGGGGTGGGTGTTCCTGGGCCATTTCTTCTGGGGGCCACACTAGATGGGTCCTCCTCTCCAGTTGAAGACCTACCTGCTCTGTCTGCCCCTCCCAGACCACACCACCATCCCACTCAGAGATGCCTCATCGGTGTTTCATTCCCCGGGGCTCATCAGGCTGGCAATGCCTCAGCACAGAGCAGCGTGGGGGCACAAAGTGCATCTGTGGCAAATAGTGAAAAAGCCAGCTCTCATTTAAGCAAAAATAGGGAGTTTAATGGCAGATATAACTGTGGAAGTCAGGGGTAACCCTGCTCTCAGGCCTGGCTGGATCCAAAGAGAACAATCTGACAAGACCTGCCCTTCACCTTGGTTCTTGGGCACTGGTGTCATTCCCCAGTAATCTCTCCATTTCAGAGTTTCCAAGTGACTAACGGGGACTCCCAAGACGCCAACATCCTCACAGACCCAGGTTGGGGCCAGGGAACTGAGCATCTCTTTCCTTAGACACCCCCAAAAGCCTCAGTCTTCTGTTACTGGTCCTTATCAAGTGCCCTGCCCATGTGTGAGCCACTAGTCAGAGGCTATGATGATGCAGGCTGCGTGGGCTTAAGCCACAGTACCGCTGTCCTCTTATCCCGATGGCTTGCCACCCCCTGAAGCTGCTTATAACAGGAGGCACAGGTAGAAACAGCCAGCCACTTTGCCCACTTACTTCATAACCCTGTTGACTACACTGAGGGGCAAAACTGGAGGGTGGATTAGCACTTCCTAGTGCCAGGGCTCCCTGCCTGCTTTGGTTCTCTTCTTGTAAGCCCCTACCTCCCCTCCCTCACCCCCACCCCACCCCCGTGCCTTAGGCATCCCCTGTGGGCCACAGCCAGACCCGCACACCCTGTGTAGAGCCTGTACAGCCCTCCCATGTGGCTTTGCACTTGGCCCTCTTCTCAGGCTGAGTGTGTTCAGAAGCCAAGCCTGCTTGGATAGCTTGTCTTTGACCAACACTTTTCTAGAAACCTCCTTTCAGTCCTTTGGAGTCCAGTTCACACACACCTGGTCTTCTGAAGACATCCCCCCCCCATACACACACACACTTTAGGCTCAGACCAGCTTCTAAGTGTGATCGGCACTCTTTCCCCAGCAAACAACAGGGTCTCAGAGAGACTGACAGACAATTTTCCTGATGTAAATATTTCTGCCACGGCCTATTTCAAATGCCGGCTGGTGTCAACTAACGTAAAAAAGTCTAGAGTTTAGACAGTTGGCTCCCCTGAGCCTGGACGCACTAGTCTCAGTGCAGCGAAACTGCCCGTGAGGCTGACCCCAGCCCTTTGAAGCGCCAACCAGCAAGAGCAGAGGACACGGCTGGACTTCCCTTGCAGGGCCTTTGACTGCTGCCAGCCTGGAGTGACTCCTTTTGGGCCAAGGGTAGAAAGTTGGGGGGGGGGGGAGTCTGGTTTGGGTTCAGCGCTTCACCCTGTTTGAGTTAAGTCAATTATATAAGCCCTCTGTTCCTGTTTCCTCTCCTAGAAAAAACATGGCTGATGAAAAATAGGGTGGCCAGCATTGAGTGAATGCTTCTGAAAGAACACAGCCTTGTGCTGGCCCACGGCAAATGTTTGGTGGGTATGAGCTGGGCTGCACCTGAAACTGTACACATGCAGGCTTTTTAGCTTCCATCTCCTGGATTAAGGGGGGGGGGGGACAGGAGTCTTGCTTGACAAAACAGGCAGAATGTGTCAAGGTCTGGCATTTTGGAAAGGTGCTCATTCTGGGGTGACGAGTATTCATGAGGGGGCTTGGGAAAGAAAGCTGATGAGGTGAAGGATGAGTCACACAGAGTGACTGGGCCAAGTATGACTTGTGACAGCCTAGAAGCCAGGTCTGGTCCCCAGGACTGTAGAGCAGAGAGGCGGCAGCGCCACAGTCACATCTAAAAGCCAAGGAAGCTGAGAAAGGACAAACCATTTGATGTCCTGGGGCTTCAGAGAGTGACATAAGCCAGGATCTCAGCTTGTGGTGGCCAGAGAGGAGGAGGAGGAAGTAGCGAGGGACAGGCCATCCTGGCAATGGCATGTGTGAGAGAGGCCTGCTGGAGCAGACGGTACCCGTGGGGGGCCGGCAAGCAATAGAGCTGGCTATGTCTTTGAGCTGGGGGGTGACAGGCAGTGAGCAGTGTTTAAGGAAGATTAATCTGATGGTGCGCCGAGGATGGATGGCAGCAGAGAGAGGCCGGAGGCAAGGAGACCAGCCAGGAGGCTGCCGCGGTCATCCAGGCAAAAAATGACAGAGCCTCCCTTCCCAGTGAGCAGGCAGCAAGGCTGGAGTAAGAGAGATAGATGTAGGGGACACTGCCAGTGAGGGTGTTGCATGGGGGGGGGGCGGGAGGCAAACACGATTCAGAACTCTGAGCCTGGGGATGAAACAGAATAGATGGGGAACTGGATCGGGGGGTGGGGAGCCTTAAGTGTTCTGCATCCACTGTGGTCACACTCCCCCCACCCCACCCCAGGCTGTAGCTTATATGTGGACCTGCCACATAAGCAACTGAAACTAGCTCTGGCCAAGCTGAGTGTTGTAACAGCGTCGTTCTAACCTAAAGCCCTGTCCTAGGACGGAGATTGTCCCAAGGACTGGGGAGAGAAAGCTAGGCTAGTTAACTGGGGACAGTGAATGTGGTCCAGGGGACAGTGGCCTGCCCTCTGCTGAGCAGATGTCTGGATCATCTAGGAGGAGGTATTTGGAGAAAGGCCCTCCTAACAAGCAGTGTCAGAGGAGGCCTTGGCAGTGGGGGTGTTTGCAGAAGGCCCTGTCAGGACCCAGCAGGGAGACCAAGGATGTGCAGCACGTGGCCACAGACTCTGTGGTAAATGTGAGAGGAGTGTTGGAGCTAAGCTAGATTTATTCTTTGTCATTGTTTTGTTGAGACAAGTTTTCTCTGACAACTCTGCCTGTCCTGGAATTTGCCTTGTAAACCAGGCTGACCTTGAACTTAGAGATCCACCTGCCTCCACCTCCCGAATGCTGGCATTAGAGGTGTGCTCCACCACTGCCCGGCTAGATTTACTCTTGGCCTCCGTTGGTCTTGAGAAGATTCTTTCCTTAGAGGACAGGGCTTGTTGGCGTGATGCCCCAACTTACAGGGTTTGGAGTTTTTCTGCTCCCAGTTACTTAGGTTTCTTACCATACTTTCCATAGACTTAGCACCTGCACACCCCTCCGATGGTGTGCTGTGATGGGACTGTCAGCTAGGCGGAGCCAGTTCCCTCACAGGAAAACATTTGACCCAAACTGGCCAAACCACAGAAGGAACTCTGGACACAGTAATTGGTCCAGTGTGGCCACAGCCTGGGATCAATCAGCATCTACTCACTTGGAGGTGGAGGAGTTCGCAGGCTGGGACAGAAGGCAAGACCTTACAGGATGATGAGGGGAGTGGGGTCAGAGTATGGGAGGGGGGAGGAGGAGGAGAAGGAGGAAGAGGAGGAGGAGAAGGAGGCTGTCTTGGAGACCTCAAGACTGTGGAGATTGGTCCCTGCAACATTCTCAGTCCTGTGAGCTGATATAGAAACTTCCTAAGCTTGACCAAGGAACTTCCTGCTCTTGACTTAGGCTGGATGAGATGTTGGGTCTTGGTGCCCTGTACCCCTAAATGGCCTGACACAGGATCCAGGAGAAAGGTAATATTACCACCCAGAGGTGGCCAGGAGCCTGTGTAAGGGTGTTCAGCCTCAAGCAGCAGCTATTATATCCTGAAAGAGAGGTGCCACATGAGAATCAGGGCACAGGCTTTTCTCGACACAGCAAAGTGTCTGAGCTGGGCTGGAGAAGTGGCCTTGCATTTAAGAGTGTGCGGCGCCCTTGCAGAGGACTCACTCAGAGACCTCTTGCAGACGTTTCCGTTCCCAGCACACGTGGCAGCTCACAACCACCTACAACTCCAGTGCATTCCTTCCCTCTCTCTCTCTCTCTCTCTCTCTCTCTCTCTCTCTCTCTCTCTCTCTCTCTCTCTCTCTCTCTCTAACACACACACACACACACACACACACACAGCGAGCCCATTCTCCATCCCTTTTGTGGGCATCATCCCTAGTGCCCATGTACCCATTTGCCACTCTGGACGCCTTCATTGCCCATGTAGCAGGGTCTCATACACCCCCTCTTCCATTCACTTCCTGGCTTCGTACATCCCCATAGACCCTTGTCTTTAACTTGCTAGGCAGTCCCCTACCCTGCCTAACCCCTGCCCCTGTACACATGCACACGTATTGGTCACACAGAGGCCACATGCTCGTCCCTCCCTGTCCCTCCCTTCCTTCCCTGCCCCAAGAGCTGGTGCTCAGGTTGAGGCGATATCCTGAGACCAGCTTTGAGGTGCAGTTGGGTATTCAGCATAGATGTGGGACTGTCACAAGAAGCATGTTGTGGACTCTGTGACCTTGGAGCCAGTTCTGAGGAAGATTCTGGGGGGATGGCTGCTGCTAAGGAAGAGGAAGGTTTGGGGAGGGGGTCCTGAGAAAGCCTGAAGGAGGTCAAAGAGCAATCAGTGGGAACTGGGGAGGAGGTGGAGGACTGCAGACAATTGAGGCCTGAGGGCTATGCTGTGCCAAGGCCAGGAGCCATTGCCTGGAGCCTAGGCTCAGAAGCATGCCAGGGAGAAACGCCAGTGTTGGTGAACCAGGGAAGGTGTGTGTGGACATAGAGGCCACTGGGAACTTTTAGAAAAGGAAAGAATATTAGAGCTAGAACTCATGGAAGCCATTCGGGGCTTCAGGGGAAAACACTGAGCAGGAGAGTAGAAGAACAGGCTCGGCCTGTCAGGGTTTACAACACACTCACACAGGCTCTTTCTGAGGTAGATTCAGAGCCAGGCCCCAGCCTCAGCTCTTTGGAAGACAGAATGGACAGACTGAGGGACGGGGTTAGGTGAGACACTCACCATTAAGCAAGTGTACATTAAGTACCTACCATGTGCTGGACGTTTCATTACACACTACAGAAGTACAGTGAGCAAGCCCTCCCTGGCAGAACCCACTTTAAGTTGGAGAAGATGCCAAGCAAGCAGACAGATTAAGATAGTGAGGAACGTTTTTTGTTTAGTAGGAGGCAGGAAGAGGGGCCATGTGACCACGGGTACACCAAATGGAAGTGGCCCTCTAGAGTCAGGGTCACAGATGAGATAGATGACTGAGGACAACCTCTCTGTGGGGCAGCATTTGAACTGAGAAGGGACCCAGTACAGGAAGGCAACTGTGGGTAAGTGTGGGGTAACTGGGCATTGGGGTGTAGCAGAAGAGGTGTTCTGGTTTGAACATGAAATCGTGCAGATGAAGCGAATGCTTGGTGGCTTGCGCGTCTGTGCTCACTGGTACTTCCGTTACTTCTAGAAAGGCACAGCGGAGAATCAGAGTGACTGAGAGTTCCTCTGGGCCACATCTGATCTTGTTAACCGATTTGAGAACATCAGAAGGCCTGTTTCTCCGGTCTGCTTTGTGTCACAGCTTGAGCCCAGGGCCAGACACTCCTCTGCTTTGGTTACGCAATGAAAGAAGGGCCTGGACCTGGGCCCGGGCTGCTGAGGGCCTGATCATGAGGCCTTGGGCGGGGCCGATGGTGGAGGGCAAGAGTGGGTGCAGGGAGCCAGCCAGGCAGGACACTGGAGCCTCTGGATACCTGTTGTCCCCCCATCTCCTCCTATCAAATACCAACATACAAAATAGCTTATAGAGGTCTAGTAAAGCGAACTGTGTGCGTGTGTGCGTGTGTATGTATTAATGGAGGTGAAATTCACATAAAAAGTATTCATTTTCGTATTCATGTTAAAGTACATGGCCAGATGACACTTGGTACATACACAATGTGTGGCTAGCGCCTCTATCAAATGGATTTTCATCATTCCCAATGAGACCCCCATTTGCCACTTGCTTCTTGTTCCTCCGTGTTCCCACCCCTGGCAAACAGCACCTGCTTTAAGCCTCTCTGGACCTGCCCATGTGGGTATGCCATGCAAATGGGTCCTTGCCACCTGTGGCCTCTGTGACATAACATAGAGGCCAGCCACTGCAGGGCTTCATACCTGCTCACCGCTAATAGTCCCTGTGTGCTAGTCAGGCTTTCATGGCAAGCGTCTTATTGAGGCATCTCGCTAGCCCTACTGCATTTAAAGAAACACGTTATTATTTTCTGACACCACACACTGGCGAGTGGTTTGTACCAAATATGATGTAGGTTACACAGAACACTTTCTACATGGGAGAGAGAAGGAACCAAACCAACAACAAAACAAACAAACAAACAAAAAAAACCCAAAATTCAATTCTGGGTAACTCAAAGTACCTATGCATCCCTACCTTTAAAAAATTCACTTGGGAATCCCTACAAAAAAGAACGCAGAAAACAAAGTGGGCTGGCAAGGCCAAGGAGAAACATGGCCAGAGGGCACCGGGGCAGAGCACTCCCCACCCAGCCAGGAAAACTCTGCAGACACAGCTGTCACTGAAATATTTTCCCCAGAGAACACTGGGTAATGCAGCTGCCAGAGGGAAGAGGAGAGGAGGCGGGCAGAGGTCAGCATTTGGGTCACAAGAGATGGAAACACACTTACCAAGGGGACTGGAAAAGTGGGAGGAGGGAGAGAGAGCCCTGGTGAGCATTTATACATCGAGAAAGACATCGTGCTAAAGAGAGCGCCAACTGAGACCCAAATATCCCAAGCGAGGAAGGTCCCTTCCCCCACTCTGTTCTTTCTCCTTCCTTCCTTCCTTCCTTCCTTCCTTCCTTCCTTCCTTCTGTGTTTTTCATTAATGCTCTTCTCTGAGGTCATGGATTCATTATTCTATATACTGGAGTTGAAAGAAAATTGTCCAGAGATCTAAAGTAAACAGCTAGCCTCTGATCTCTGGCCTAGAGTCTGAGTGCCCGTTTAAATCCGCCTGTTGCTTGCTTCCACCTTTGGCTAGTGCAGGCCATGCTGCTTTGAACATTTCTGTACTGGTATTTGCTTAAATACCTCCTTTTCATTCACCTGGGCACACTCCTAGAGCGGAGTTGCTGGGTCGGGTGGCTCAGGAGCTACAGCCTGCTTCACTGGCACGTGCACCGTTTTATATTCCCCCCAGCAACACGTGCGTGGGCTTCCTGTTCCTCGACATCCTGATGCATATCTTTGGAATGTTGAATTCTTGTGAAATTGCTTTTCTCTTCTCACGGTGCACTCCTTTGTTGGCCCCTGGGTCTGTGGGTGGCCTGCCCTCAAGGCCAGCCGGCCCTGCCTGGTGTAGGCATCCTGGTCCCAGATGGGCGTTTGAGGGTAGGTGGAGGCAGCTGAGATTCCGCGGCCCTGTAGCCTGACTTCTGAGCCTCCCTTCGCTCCTCTGCATACACACACCCCAGCCAAGAGCTGTCCTGTCCACCCCTCCACTCCTCTCCCTCCCTCTCTCTCTCTCTCTCTCTCTCTCTGCATGTACACACACATACACTCAGCGCACTCACACACTCATGCACACACGCACTCACATATGTATGTGCCTCATCACCAGGATAAATGTAGCTACCAACAATGCAGTGGGCTGGTGCTAATTTGTCAGACACAGTACAGGGCTGTGATCGCGAATACATTAACATTTTCACGTGCAATCCTTTCTTTCTTTCTTTCTTTCTTTCTTTTTTTTTTTGTGTGTGATTAAGAAGTATTTGTCTTAAGCATTAGGGTGAAATGCTGCAGGCCTCATGGGTAGTGGGGACAAGGTGAGGGAGTGTCCAAGTATGATGTCGTTCTTGTTGCCTGTACAGTGTAAGTAGTTATCACCAAACCCTGACTTCCAAAGCTTCCTGGCCTGGGGCTGAGTGTGCCAAAGGCAGGCAGGTGGGCAGCAGCGGAGTGACGGGGTGGAGGCTGAGGAGGGTTCCCCAGATTCAGTCCGGCCTCCTGGATCCCCAGCAGTACCCAGCAGCCCGCCACTCCCTGTCATAGCTTCTTCATGACATTACCAGCAACGGCGTGGGCCTTCTTTGTTGAATTGCTTACTTGCTTATTTTATACCTCCCTCCGCTAAAGCTTAAGTTTCTTGAGGGTAGGGACTGTGGATTTTCTTTATTTTATTTACCTTTATTTTATGTGCATTGGTGTTTTGCCTGCGTGTATGTCTCTGAGAATGTCAGATCTTGGAGGCAGTTGTAAACTGCCACGTGGGTGCTGGGATTTGAACCCAGGTCCTCTGGAAGAGCAGTCAATGCCTTTGACCACTGAGCCATCTCTCCAGCCCTAGGGACTGTGGGTTTTTATGTTCACTGACCATGTGGGGGATGTGGGTGAGTGGCAGGTGGGGAATGGACGGATGATGGATGGATCTGTGTGGGAAGCAGATGTGTTAATGGGCTTGGGTCTGTGGGAAGCAGATGTGTTAATGGGCTGGTACTCAGACCCTCACCCTTCTCTCTTCCCCATCACCTCCGTTCCAAGGTGGTCTGTGTCTCCCTCTCTGGGTGTACCAAGAGCCATGGTGAAGAGTTTGCCAGTGCTTTAGGAAAACTGTCTCCTCTGTGTGTTGTTGACAGCCTTCTTGGTTGAGAATCTTTCTCTCTTTTGTGTGTGTGTGTGTGTGTGTGTGTGTGTGTGTGTGTGTGTGTGTGTGCACGTGCGCGCACATACATGTATGTGTGAACCAGAACCAGGGCTCTCTGTGACAGCCATACAGAAGGCTTTCTGTACCCTTCTTTACCCTGCCCCCACTCTACGTGTCCCCAGGTCAGACCCTCCTCCCAACCCTCCCCCCCACCCCCCACCCTCCGTGAAAGGAAAATAACTGGAAGCTTTTATCATTCGGCAGAAGCAACATCAGAAAACAATTATTGTTTTAATTACCTGCTGTCACCGTACAAGACAGGGAGGTTGTAAAGTGCGATGGAATCTTTCATGTTAATGGACGCCAGCCTGGGCCAGGGCACAATTTATGTGGCTGCAGCTGGCAACTTCAAGTCAACTGGTGTAGACTCTCTAAACCCCCACATCCCCGTCCCTGCGCCAGGCACCCCTTTTGCCCATCACCTGTCTGTCTAGCATGGTAGGGATACTTGCCTTCTCTCAGGAAAGCCTACAGCCAGCAAGCAAGAGCACAAAGGTCCAGCAGCTCTTTAAGAGACTACATTGGGTACAGGTTGGTGGCCCCCCTGCAGGCCCGTTCCCCACCCTCCTGCTGCACCGTGCACAGCCCTCCACCATACCTGGCTGCGATCCTAGTCCCATATTGGATTCCTTCTCTACTGCCCATAACTGGTCCTTCCTGGAAGTCCTTTCAGCCCATCTCTGTCTCTGCTAACCCCCTCCCCCACTTGTCTCTTCAAGATCCTGGCCACTAACTACTGCTTCCTGGCTGAGGTCTTCAAATGCCCTCTCCAAACCCAGTCCCTCATCTGGACACACCGTCTTCCCCAGAAGCCACTGCAGCTGTGTTCTGACCCAGCACTGACACTCTTTTGCCCTGAGCGCATCCACACACTTATTCACTGAAGACTCACAGTGGAGCTTTGAAGAGGACTGAGTGTGAGCCCCATTTTGCAGGTGTGAAGACGGAGGTAGACTAAGTCCGCATTGAAGAGCTGCTGTTAGGACTTGGCACAGGACAGTGTCAAAGGGGAGTCCATGCCTGGCCAGTTTGATTTTGTTTTTAAAAGTTTTTTGAGATGATGTCCTGCTATGTTGCTAGGTTGGCCTTGAACTCTGGGGTTCAAGTGATCCTCCTGTCTCAGCCCTCCTGAGAAGCTGTGTGGACGTACCTGACTTCATCTTGGCTCTAGTCACAACTTCTAGTGTTACTGTTTAACCTGGCATTTACCACTTAACTGCTTAATTATACCTCACTTTTCCTCACCTGTAGAATGGGTACAGTGGCCGTTCATTGTCATTTATCATGGTACTGGTGTAGGACTTGAGGCTGTGAAGATCACAGGATACACGTTGTACAGGTTTGTTAACTCTATATCAAGGAGTTTCTAGAGATGATCGGAGCCGTTGAAGACTTGAAATCAGGAAACACTGTGATCACATTTGTTCTCTAAAAAGATCACAGTGGGTGGCCAGTGGGAGATGGGAGGAGAGAGAGAAAGCTCCAGCCGGAATGCACAGCAGGCTTGCACAGCCTGTGGAAGGGAAGCCTGTGGCCTGAGGCAGGCTGGCCTCTCTCAGCACCCCTGGCAGGTGGGGTGGTGAATCTGGCACGGGGAACCAGGGGTCAGCTAAGGCCAGGGCACAGCTGGGTACCTGGAGTAAAAAGGACACAACTGGAGGGAAGGTTCAGGCTGTTGTCTGGGACCAGGTGGGGATTCTCCGCACACACCCTCAGAGCTGGCTTCCTCTCCCAGACAAGCTAGGTGCCGGGTGCGGGTTTGCCCTCGACGGCTTCACTTACCACTTTACTCACACGTGCCCACCCGTTCCTTCATGTATCAGCTCATGTCTTCAGCAAGTGCTGTTGTCTGCTCTGGGCTCTGAGTCACACGCCAGGGCTGCGGGGACACCCGGTGATGCTGCGCGCTGGTCCTCATGGAGCTGATATTCAGGTGCAGGGGACCGGGCAACACGCCCATGAGCAGAGGAAGAAATGCCGTAATCACACGCTGTCAGGCGTGCAGAGGAGAACCAAGAGCTGAGATGGGGACCCCTCCCCTCTCTTCCTCCTGTCCCTGTCCTGTCTGGGGCTGAGAAGTGGCTCACTGCTCCCAGGCCCTGCGGTGATCCATGGGTGGTATTAGTGGCCCAGGCTGCCTGATTCGTCTCCCTGTTTTCCCTGGATTACTGTCCCGTTTTGGCCATCGCTTCAGCCTCTAATATATTCCCCAGGGCCAGGGAGGAGCCATTTATTTAAAGATCTTTCTATTGAGTCTTCTCCTCTGTGGACCCTAAGGGGAAGAAAAATTCCAGGAGAGGAGGGAAAACGGGAGCCAGAAAGATGTGATGTCAGAGCTGCAAGCAATAGCACAGAGAGTTTGCTAGGGACAGATTTGCTGGGCCAGGTAAATACTCTCTCCCCTTTGTCCTGCCCCATGCTAAGTCCCTACTTCCCACTTCACCCCTCCCTTCTTCTACCTGTGTCCCTGTGAGCCCGGAGCAGATCATACCCCAGCCTCTTAGAGAGAAGCTGTCCCCAGTGCTGAGAGATGGAGTCCCTGATTACAATTCAATTTGCCAGCCTCTCCTCCCTCCCAGGTCTCTGAGGAGCTGTGTATTTGTTGTCAGGACTCCTGAGGGAGCAGCCTCAGTGTTCTGGGCCAGAGCTGCTGTCAGTCTGGGCCTATCTTGCACCAGCAGAGAGGAGAAACACCAGCCAATGCAGCAACCACAAGGCAGATCAAAGGTGCAAGGGAAAGGTAGTGTGCAGACCCTCTCTGGCACTTGCATGATATGGCTGGTGGTCACCATCTCTTTTGGACTTCGAGCAGTCACAGAATCTCATGGAAGTGTTCAGAAATCCCAGGCTCTATGGGAGGGCACCTGGGCTTATGGGCAGCACTGGCCAAGGAAAGGCGGGGTTTGGCCTGGCTCACTCATGAGGACAGGTGTGCTCACATACCACTTGGGCCTGAGGATAGGGCCTCACTGCCTTGTACACTTGGAAGTGGACATTGGCCCTGGGCACTGGGGGTGGATGTGCCCATAGGTGAAGGTGACCTTGATGCTAGCTCAGGAAACACGCCCTTCACAGCAAACCCTCCCAGGGGGCTCAGGGCCTCCTGCCAGCCCTGTCTCTCCCCTGTCAACAGTGGCCACATGCCAAGGCAGTATGCAAGTCCCCTGTGAATGCTCTTGGGTGGGGGCCACTTGGCCCCTACTGGTAGCCAGGAGCGGCTCTCATCCAGTACTCTCCAGCCACTGATGTCCAGATTTCAGGAGGCTCCCTGGTCCTTTCCCAGGAGTTGCAGATGCTCCACAGCCTCTCATGCATTTCTCTCCTGTGCTGGCATTTCCTGCCTGGCTCAGTCCCCTTGCCTCCTGTCAAACATAGGAGATAACTGGCCTCTTCAGGGGATGTCTCTGAGCTCCTCCCGATGGACAGGTGTGTGACTGAGTGGAGAGGAGAGCGGTATAGAAATGATCTGATCGTAACTGCATGTGCACCTGAGCAGGAGTGTAGAGGTGCCCTGTACAAAGATGTCTTAGAAATGGATTCATCTGGAATCAGAAGCACTGTTTTCTCATCAATAAAGAGCTGACAAACGGAAGAAAAGAAACAAAAGATGTGGATAGCTGAACAGCCTTCTTGGTGGAAAAATGGGAGATGTGCTTTTGGGCAAAAAAAGAAAAATCAAAGCTCCCCTCTCTCTCTCTCTCCTCTCTCTCTCTCTCTCTCTCTCTCTCTCTCTCTCTCTTCCCCCCCCCACGCATGCAT
Organism: Acomys russatus; assembly: GCF_903995435.1. Lineage (NCBI taxonomy): Eukaryota > Metazoa > Chordata > Mammalia > Rodentia > Muridae > Acomys > Acomys russatus. The sequence continues at coordinate 37,323,581 of NC_067139.1, forward strand.
GCACGCACGCACACGCGCGTGCACACACACGTTTAAATAAAAGATCTGGAACAGGAGTTTATGGTAAAATCGCGGAGTTTGCAGTTAGATCTCATCTCTTTTGGGTGGGTAGTAGTAAAATTGGGGGCAGGTGAAGGACAGCACTAGAGGAGGTCTGACCTTGACAGCAGCAGAAGATGGCTCTGAGCTGGGCCTGGGTCACATCATGAAGGCTGTGTAGGTGGGGCACAGAAGGACAGCAGTGAGCTGGCCAGGATGGGGAGGGAGCTGGAGGAGTTACCCACGGAGGACGAACGCACCCCACAACATGGCCCAGTGTGCTTATGCTTTCTCAGAGGCATGCCAGGTGGGTTCCTGTGCTGTACTGGCTCAGTTTGTCCATCTGTGGGATGGAGGCACTGATTCCAGGGGTGAGAGCTGCCTTATGGGAGCAGCTGAGACCCCAGAGATGACCGTGTGCAGGCAATGGGGCAGATCCTGAAAACAGAGCTGCATGGAAAAAGCACCGGTCCTCTTGAGTCAGCCCGCCCACCTGGGGCCAGCACAGGAGGAAGAGCCTGTGAGGGAACACGGAAGAAGTCTAAAACCAGCAGGGAGGGGCCACTCCTCTCCCTGGCTAAATTACTGCCTCACAGGCAGCCCCCTCCCTACCCCGGGCCCCAGCCAAGCTCAGGAGAAGGCAGGTTTAAAACCAATAACAGGAAATCCTGCTGTACTCGGCAGGGAACAAACTTTGAAAATCATTTCCCCTAGAGGTGATACAGGCTGGAAATATAAATTGCTTCCAGAAGGGTTTAGATAAGTTCATGGATTGTGGAGCCAGAATGGTTGCTGGGCAAAATCAGAATGTGAGGAGACCTCTGTCCCATGAAGATGATGTCAGAGAGGAAGTCCCCACCAGAGCCAAATGCCTGGGCAGCGGTGACTGCCCGCTAGCCCCGTCTTGCATGCACATCTGCAGTGAGGCAGCTGGTGGGGCTGCCTCCCCTCTCACAGCCCACTTCTGCTCTGAGGCACCTCTGCCTTGTCGCCTTTACCCTCATTGCTGAACCCTTCCCTTCCCCCCAGCCTGACACTCCCAACACCCATGTTGAGCTCTGACCTGTGGATGTTTCTAGCCACACACCATGTCTCCACTCTAAATGGTGCCAGCCTCTACCTCCCACTCACCATCACAGGGAGGCCACCCTTCCCTCTGTGCACTGTCGCCCAGCACCGGCACCGTGAGATGGAGAAGACCAGAGGCACCTGCCTGGCTCTCCGGTGACTGTTTGCATGCAGTCTGTCTCTGCCTGGCTTACTTCTCCAGAGTTACCAGCACAGGCTACTGGATTGGGTTGATGTTCAAGCCCTTTGGGGTCCTACAATCCTGGAAAGCCTGGGGCACCAGAGTGGAGACATGGTTGGAAGAGGAAACAGGCTGCTTGGGCCTCTGTCAGGGTATCTGTCTCATGCAGAAGGTTTAATGGGAGTGGGATGAACAGAGACAGAAAGGCTGTGGAGCCTATTTTCCCACCCGGCCTCCTAAGATGCTTTCAGTTCTTTCCAAGCAAGCACAGAGCCAGTTGACTGTGACCTTAGCTGTGACTGGTGCTGTAGCACCATGGACAGCAGTTCAGTCAGTGGACAGCTCCCTGCCTGGTTCACATATGTTAAGCCAGTCTAACTAGAGCTGTGTTCTGCCAGCCATGGCCTCTGCCAGCTCCTGTGGGGTCCCCATCAGCACCCCTAAAAGCTGCCTGGAGAATTCACTTACCCGGTTTCAAAGATGCCCGAAGCCCCTACTTGCTTCACGAGAGGGTTACTGAAGAGGGTTGTCCAGTGTGGAGCTCCCTCTGTGAGCGGAGACGGAGGAGACCCTGATCCTGCAGGCGTCCATTGACATTCTCAGATCTTCTCCCAAGGTGGCTGCTGTGGTTGGGTTTGGCCCACATGTTCCCAGGGGCTCATATGCTGGAGGCTTGGTTCTAGTAGAGTGGTGAAGCGGGTAGTAGAGTCTTTAAGAGGTGGGGTCTGCGGAGATGTTTTGGGGATACTGGAGGCGGTGCTCTCTGATGAGATTAAAGTACTCACAGACCTCTGAGCTCCCACACAAGGCTGACTGTAAAAAGAGCAGGCCAGACCCTCCCCAGCTCCCCTTCCTGTCTGTTGACTGACCTCATGTTCCCAGGCACACTTCCACCACTGAGATGCCAACTTCCGTGAGATCCTCACCAGAGGTTGAACCAGGGGTGGGGTGGGGGCTGCTTTTCCACCTTCACAATTTTGGGCTAAGGGGGTGACGAGATAATAGCTCACTGGCAGAATGCTTCCCTAGCAGGTGCAAAGCCCTGTGCTCAGTCTCAGTAGTGCAAAAACAAAACTGTGAACTAAGTGAACCTCTTTTCTTTCTAAGGTTAGCCTGCCTCAGGTGTTCTGTTACAGTAATCAGAAAGTGGACTACTACTGTTACTATGCTTTCTTAACAAACTGGATTCTACTGCTTGACTCTGCCAGGAGGCTAGCGAGGTAGGAAGGAGAAGTTGGTGAGGCTCGTTCTGACGGTGTTGTGAGAAGCCAGGAAGCCACTCTCCCGTAAAGAAAGCCTTCTGTGGCTCCCCAGTGCCTAAAGAAATAGCCTGCCCTTTATTCAAGTTCCTTTCTAAGCCTTCTTGCCAGGTTCATCTTCTTGCCTCTCGGCTCATGTTTCTTACTTTCTAGCCAAACTAGATTCTCAGTTAAGAATCTTTTGGTTGCACTATGACAGAAAACTCAAGTCAGATAGACTTAAACCCATAAGTAGGTGTTATTGATTCTTGGAACTGAAAATCCCACAGATACGGCTGACTGGGGAAAGCCATAGGCTCGCTCACTCCGAACTCTCTGAGCCCCGAGTCTATCCCTGCCCTCTGGTGATAGGGTGGCTGCAGCAGCTCCAGCCCTCAGTTCTTTACTCCCAGGACTTAACTTATTCCTTTCAGTGCCTCTTCAAGTCAATTGACATGCTCAAGATAAGAGACACAGTTGGCTGGAGCAAATCATGACACACCCCGAAACTCAAAAAGGCCATCCAAACCACTTGGATAATAATTATGGAACTGTGGCGGACCCCTCAGAGAAAATGGAGGTGCTGTTTGTGGGGAAACGAGAGATGGAAGCTAGGGATGCAGCTAAAGGCATCCAGTAATGGAGCTGCTGTGCCCTCTCTGTCCCCTGCTTGGTTGCTGCGTTAGGTCATCCCACCTGCTAGATAGGAGGTAAAGCTGGGTTGCTCAGCCATGTGGGCATCAGAGGAGGGCACGAAGCCAGGGAACCCCAAGCTTGTGGCAGCAAAGTCTGTGGGCAATGAGGAGAGTGGACATGTGTCCTAGGGCTGGGGCAATGGGTGGCCATGGTCACACTGGCTCTGTGTAGTGGGATGGCAGCATCACTAAACCCCAAGGAAGAGCAAGGCTGGGCTGTGTCCAGGTCACACAGCCTGGACCTGTTCTGGCCCTCTGAGTAGAGAGCTCACCCCTGAAACTGCCTGGCAGGGTCTGGCTGAAGGCCAAGAAGGTGCATGGAGGAGGAGCCAAGCCTAAGGGTGGGGGCATTTGGAGAAGGCTCAGGGGGGGACCAGAGAGAAAGGCGCTAGGGGGTGAGGCTCCAGCAGGCAGGCCAGGGCTTTCTCTCCTGCCGTGGCTTTCTCTGCTGCTGCTTTCCACAGGACTTCACACTGACCTGTGAACCTTTGGGGTCACTGTGGGGAGGAGCCTTGTAAGGAGCCCAGGGCTGGGGAATGGGGGTGGGATCTCAGGGAAAGGAAAAGCTGAGTGTCGGGGGTGCAGGAGGAGCCCAGAGGCATCAGAGGGAGGTTGTGAGGAGTGTGGAGGCAGGGGATGAGCTGTGAGTTGAGCCACAGGCTGAGAAGGCCGTGAGCCTTCTTCATTCCCACCAAGCTGTCTCGGGCTGGCTCTGTGCTTGGCTGGAGTGGCAGTGGCCCTTGTGAGGGTTCTCTGTCTCAGGCGTCCCAGGAGCATTCCCTAAGGGAAGCCAACTGCAAGAGCAGCAGAGACTTCTCCACCTGGTGTCCCCACTTGTCTGTTCCCTGAAATTTCAGCCAAGAGGACTGACTGGACCTAGGCCAACTTCAAAAGACACCTCTTCTGTGTGGGACAAATGGCTCAAAGGGGAGACCTGTCCCTCTGGCCCACACTGACCACTTTGCTGCGGGTGTCTTTTTTTTTTCCTCACTAGCTATGAAGCTCCATCCCATCCCATTCTTCACCAGAAATGGGGGTGTGGCTCGGCTGAGTGGAGATGTCAGGACTTGATCAGACTTCATCAGGCCTTGGGAACACCAGCATCAGTTGTAATTCCATAGCTTGTAACTTGTAACTTGTAAAGTCGGGGTTCGGAGCTCGTAGTAATGGTAAACTAACATGGTGAGCACCCAGTGTCGGCTCTGATTTATTTCCTTCTGCCCATTGAGGTTCTTAGTGACAGAGGCAGTTGTGGGTGCGAGTGGCAGACCAGGACATGAGAGAGTAGGGAGTGTAGAGCTAGCCCTGGGGGGCCCTGGAAATGGAGGCCTATAGCGTCCAGGTTGCAGCTCCACCCAACACCAGATGGAGCGCCTCACTCTGGGCTGAACTCAGAGGAGCTGTGGGGGGCAGCAGCGCAGCAGAGGGCTTTGGTGCACAGACTGAAGCTAGACTGCCCAGCCCCGCTGCATCTAGCTGCGTGACCCGGCACAAGTTGTAGTTTGTCATCTGCAAAACGGAACTAGCAAGAGTCACCAAGCTGTTGAGACAAGTGTTTGAGATGTCATGGTCAACAGAGACAAAGCACTCTCGGCAAAGGCAGAGTCACTAATTCAGCACGCCTGCCGTGGCCAGCAGAGGTTGCTTGTAAAAGAACCGGAGAGAATGGGCATCCTGATTGCTGCCCAGCGACAGGAAACTGTCACTGCATGCTCAGAGAACAGCCCAGGCGAACGGCAGAAGCCAGGCACCGTGAGAGAAGACAAACACAAAAACTTCATGCTACATACGCCGTTCCTATAACATTCTAGAAGAGGCAGATGTCACAGGATCGGCCTCTGCTGGGGGTGGGCAAAGTTCTCAGCCATTCCCCCCGCCCCACCCCCCACCCCCGCCCCAGACTGGCTTCCCTCCTGCTGAGGCTGCCAGGCGCTCAGTGACACATTAGCGAGAAAGACACCGCAAGAAATAAAGTTTGTTATGAATTATTCTGTTTGGGGCTAATTATAGGCACAGGGGAGAGGAGTGTTTACAGAGACAGGAGGTGGGGGTGTGGGCAAGGGGAGGGGAAGAGGCCCCCCAAGGCTGGAGCTAGTCAAGCACATGAGGCTGCATGAATGGGGTGGGGTGGATAAGACGCTTTAAAAATAAACTCAACTAAACTCAGGTCCAAGGTGACTGACGTGTCAGAGGACAGATCTAAGGCCCTAGGTGCTGGCAGGCCCTCAGGACACATCCTCCTGGAATCCCAAGGGATACCAGGGTCCTCTTCCGTGTAATGGCTGTGGGTCTACACCATCTGCCCTCGCGCAAGATGGCTCTGCTCTCCTGAGCCCCCGTTGTGCCCAGCCTAAGAAAGCAGAAATGTGGTTTATTTCCACTCGGAGATATTGGAGTTGTGTCCAGACTGAGCTAGGAGGGCACTGAAGAAGACCTGAGCTGGTTCCAGCAGGATTGTGGGAGGACCAGTAAGAGTTTGGCACTGCTGCCAGGGAGGGGGGCGGGTCATAGGGTTGCATGAGGCCCCTTCCATCTCTCCAGCAGGAGGCAGAAAAGCAATGCTTGTGTAGAGCTGCCTGGTCCTCAGGGGTTGGTTAGACCCTGGAGCCTGAGGCCAGTGCACTGCAGCCTCTGAGGCAAAGGGGCCAGGCCTGTTGCTCTCCAGCAGGAGCCAGGCATCCACAGCACTGTGCTTCAGTGACTTACCCTACCCCCAGGGGTTCTTGGCATCAGACCTCGGTGCCAGCTGTGGAACCCCTGGCTCGTGCTCTCAGCTGGCAGGCCTACAGCGGAGTGAGCTGGTGCCTTCTCAGCTTGCCAGAGGAGTCCCACCTTGCCTCCCTCAACAGTGCACGCTAGGCTACTTATTTATGCCTGGCTGACCTGCTGTCCAGTCAGTCAACTGAGCAGGGAATGACAGTCATCTTTCCTGTGTGCTCTGCCTCGCCTAGCCTCAAACCTGTACCAGGATGCTTTGTGCAGGTGTATCTCCTCTCTAGCGCCTGCTAAGTCGGGCAGCCTCCTCACCGCCTGCTGTGGCGCACGGTCGCCCTTTCCCTAGGCCTATCCCTTCTCTGTTCTCCCACATCCAGTGTCACGGCTACCAGTGAAACTGCCACCGCGTGTCACACCCTTGCTTCTGCAGTAGCCAGCCTGTCATGTCCTCCAACACATGTTCCCCACATCCCATACAGGACCTACATGCTACATTCTGTGCCTGCCAGTTTCTTCTGCCACACAGAAATCCCTGAGGCCCTCTGCAACCCGGAACCTGCGGTGCCCGGGGAAACATCCGGTCCCTTGGAGGCATGTATTGAGGGCCTACGGGGCTGCTGCCAGGCCATGTTGCAAGCGAGCCAGGCAGACAGACAGCACAGAAGCAAGCCCGGCAGAGTAGAAGGCCGGCACTAAAGCATGACAAGGAGCAAGGGGCACTTTTTGAGGAAGTACCGAGTGTAGGAGCTATATGTGTGGGACCACCCTTAGCAGAAAGAACAGCAGATACCGAGGCCCCGGGTCGCAGAACCGAGCTGGGAGAGCAGAGAGAAAAAGAAACAAGAGCCACATCCAGCAGGTTTCCAGCCAAGATGGTGCTTTTTGTGCATGAGAAGCTGGTCACACACACACACCCATTTCCTGGATAGCCACACAGAGTGGCAAGGGGGAAATGTTCTGCTCTGAGGTGCAAAGACTGGGTAAAGAAGAGGGGCCAGGAAGGAAGAAGGGCCCTCAGAGAACCGCCAAGCCAGGGTGCCTTTAGCAGGCGGGGCCTGGGACGGTGACTTGGTGGTGCAGTGGTGCGCGGAGGCATGAGGGGCAGACTCCAGCAAGCCATATTTGACCTTGAAGAACTCCCTCACAGGCCCCTGAGCCTCGTGTCCTGGTGTCCTACACAGCCTGGCAATGCCTGCTGCAGGGACCTGCCCAGGGCACACAGATCAGCTTCCTCAGGGATTTGCTGTTGTCATTGGCCCAGAGCCAACGCCGCCACCAGGGGCTGCAACCTTAAATTCAGCACTGCTCACTGATGATCTGGCCAATGCCTGGCTCCCAGTGGGTGGGCTCTGGAGAGAGGACAAGCCTGGTTCTGGCCTGTATGGTAATTCTTAGCTGCCACTCAGGGCCCAGTACCACATTTGGTGTCAGGAAAAGCCACGGACAGCAGAGAGAGTCCCGGGGCCGAGGACCAGAGGGAGCCAAGGCTGCTGGGCGGTGAATTGGACCAGAAGGAGGTCAAGCCGACCTTGAAGCAAGCCAGCCTGTGGCTGCTTGGGTCTGGAGTGGATCTCAGGGAGATGGATATGCTAAGGAGTGGGGTGGACACATGGATGCACAAAGGTTCTGTCCCTGGCAGCCTCCAAGCCTGGCAGCGCATCTCTCTCTCTCTCTCTCTCTCTCTGTCTCTCTCTCTCTCTCTCTCTTCTCTCTCTCCCTCTCTCTCTCTCTCTCTCTCTCTCTGCCCTCCCATCCCCCACCACACTCCATTTGTGCTGCTCTGATGGCAGTGCCCACATTGTGCTGAGGGGGCAGATGAAGGTCCCCTTGCCCGCAGTCTCCCACAGCCACAGGCCCTGGTGGGAATTACTTAATGGACAAACAGTTGCACAGCTGAAGCCTCCCCTTCCCCTGAGGTGCCACTCTCTGGGAACAGGGTTGGGAGACAGGTGGAAGTGCAGGGCTTGTCTTTTGCAGTGTCCCCACCCATCTGAGTGTCCCAGAGTGGCCAAGCTGGAGGCGGGAGGGGCTCAGCCTCTTTACACTTCCCCCATTTCATTAAGACCTGTAAATTTTCTCATTAATATACTTAAAGTTCGTTTTAAGGGGAACAAGCAAGAGATAATTGATAATAAACCCTCAGTTAATGCCCTCAGTTTACTGTAGGTAATTTATATCCACGGATAGTGTCTCTCACTCCCAATTACCCATTTAGCTGCAGCGTAACAGCGGTTCAATCAGACAGATACCAACTCTTATATATTCCAACCCGATAGCCATAAATATTTAAGGGGGGGGGCACTGCAGATTTGTATTAAGATTTAAATATTCAAGCAATTATTAGTGATTTGTTAAAGAGCACGTGACCTTTTCTAGAAAGTTCTAAATCTTCACCAGAAGAGACCCTGGTTTTCCTTTTCCCGGCTCTGACCCCACCCCCAAAGCAGAGAAGCGGGCTGCTCTTAGGCAACTCAGGTGATAGCTTAGCATCGCCTGTGTTTCCATGGTAATGACAAGCAAGGTGAGACAGAAGCCAAGGATGAGGGACAGACCCAGGGAGGGCTAGGCTGCTAGGGATGAAATTTCCTAGGGGACAGCAGAAAGCCAGGCCTCTGTCCTGAATCCTCCCTGGAGCCCCACTTGGCACCAGTGCTCGCTCCACCAAGATCCCCTCCATTCTTTATTTCTGCCGTCCCTTTAGGGGCCCGCGACAGGAAGGGCACACCAGCCTCTGCCACCCCATCTCCCTCCTTTCATTTTAAAACATCCCATCCCAACTGCATCAGGATAAGAGGGTGTGGAAGGAGGGAGGGTTCTGAGACAGAGGCCCAGAGAGGGCAGTGGCTCACCTCAGGCTGCACAGTAAGGGCTGGGCCACTTCTCCCCTTCCTCATGTTCCCTTGGGCTCCTTCTTTCTGCTTCCTCCACCCCCACCCCCACCCTGCTCTTCACCGAGACCTCAGGAGCATATTCAAGGGGTGTGTGGGGAAGATAATGAACCAGCCAGAAAAACATGGAAATCAATATGAGGAGAAAAAAGTATGGCTGCCGTTAAGTGAAATAAACAAGCTGGTAATTATTTGGACAGCAGATAATTAAAATGGGGTGAGGGCCATTACTGTATTGTCAGGGGTGTGATGGCCATGGCCAGGCACCCTTTCCCCAGGCCTAGGCTCCTTCCCTCCCACATGGGGGGGGGCAGGGGGCGGGTGTTTTTGCATTGAATCCCCTCTCTGGGGTCTCCAGCTAGAACTGCCTCTCCCCGTGTCTGCAGCCTTGTGCTGGCTCCTTGGTTACAGTTCGAAGTACAGACTGAAGGCCAGAAAGCCCAGGCTGCCCCTTGCTCTTCCTTTCCCAGGCATAGAGGGCTCATCACATGACTGGGGGATGGGGGTGGGGGTCTGCCTCAGCCTCTAGATGTCAGCCAATCACAATGCAGCCTCAGGCACTTGTGGATGGCAGTGAGTCCTCTAGTTGTCCCCACCCCACCCCCACCTGGCCTCGGGGATCCGATGAAAGGGGAATAGACCCAGGGAGGGTGGCCAGGAGAAACGGGAGAGAAAACTAAGCAGTGGAGAGCCAGGGTGGCCGGGGAGAGGACTCCCCCTTGCCCTGCTGTGACCCTAATTTGTAAAGTTGAGAGACCTCGGGCATTGTCTAGTCGGGCTCTGGCCTGCCAGCTTGTTTGGCCAACACAATGTCTAAAATGTTTAAATCAGTTGTCAGCGTTTTTACTGTGGGAGGCCCCACACCAGTGTGGCTTTCCAGCTTCTCAGCCAGCCTGCCTGGTGCTGGCAGTTGCTGATTTGAGCTGACCCCACGGTGGGCACAGCAGCTCCGCCTCTATCTCTCCACCCTGCGTGCTAGGCCATCCAAGATCTAGTCCCACCCTCTGACACAGAAGAAAGTGGCCCAGGAGCACACAGTCAGGTAGAACAGAGTGGGGAGCTGCTGTCACCAGCTCCCAGCATCCAGCCTCTGAGCAAGACACTGTGGAGGCATGGACCTGGGTGTGCCTTGGAGAGTGCACAGTCTGATAGAGGAGGCATCCCCCTGCACAGTTGGCCTGGCAGTCCATGAAAGGCCCGAGAACAAATCTCGCTTGCCCAGGATATGAAGCCCCAGGAGGGGTGGCTCACAGGAGGTCACATGGTTCAGGAACTCGTGGGGCAGGGAGCACTAGGAGTGGGTGGGCGCCGGGTATGATAGCAGGCTTGCACAGGCTGGGCCTGCACCAGATGGCACGGGAGCTGAAGGAGCCAGCCTCTGCCCTCTGAGGGTATGGTTCAAAGCATTTCTGGAAATAGCACTGTGGTGCTGTAGCTGAGGTTAGGGAGAGAGGATGAGGTAGACTAGGTGGCCTGGCAGCAGCAGAGGAGTAGGCAGGAGAGAGGCTGCTGCAGGCATGTGGAGCTAGAACAGTGGGTGGGCAGAGAGAGAGGCTTGGATTCTCTGTGGTGCCTTGGGAGCCAGTGACCCAGCTGACAGGAAGTCCTGGGGAAGTCAGGAGACCAAAAACTGACTTGGAATATGCTCAGTGGAAAGAAGGGGGAGCCAGCTGGGAAGTCGTGGGCAGGAGCTGGGGGGCGCGGGCAGGAGCTGGGGGGCCGTGGGCAGGAGCTAGGAGGCTGCGGGCAGGAGCTGAGCCTGCCATGGCGTCTGGGTTTCCCACTGCCTCCTGTTAAGAGTGGGGTCAAGAATTTAACTTCTGAGAACTGGAGTAGTGCTTAGCTGCAGACCCATGGTCAAAGTGTCCCCATGCTGGTGTGGGCATGGCTCAGGACAACAACGGGCCCGTGGACACGAGAAGATAGGCCACCAAGAAATGTGGTTCTGGGAGACTGTACCCAGATTTCCTGCCACGGTGACCAGACCACTCCTGTGGGGCAAAGCCTGAGCCTAGCTGTGACCCGCACACTATACACAGCAAGATTTGCTGACCACTCATGCCCCTGGCAAGCCACTTGCCTGCCTGGTATGAATCCGTGCTCCACTCCCCTAGGTGTCAGTCACCTCACTACTAAGTTGTAGAGGTGGAAACAATCAGTCTTTGCTTCCTGGAGTCCTTGTGAGGTTCAAATGACACCCGTGACGGCATGGGTATGTACAAGGTGGCTACGATCCTGTAGTGTCTCACAGGGTCCAAGGCTGATAACTGTGACCCACCGTGTAGCTGCAGCCTTCTGTCCCTGCCCAGCAGTTCCGAAGCCCCAGAGCCACTCCAGCTGAGGTCTGGCCGAGCTCTGTTGAGCCAGTGAGATATTAAACGCTGTCACATCCGGGATGGGGTCTTTAATTAAATTAACTGCCAGCAACATTGTAAAAACGCTGATGGGGTCATAAACAGCCACGTAGGCAGTGGCTATCCATCAGCCCTGTGTGTTTGCCAGAGGCCACACCTGGCTACAGTGGGATGGTCACACCAGGCTGTGGCCAAGTGTTTTGGAAGTGCTGACATCCCTATTTAGCTTGTAAGTAAGTTTGCCTGGTGAAGGTCACAGATGAAAATGCGGGAGGACCCCCTCCAGGTTGCAGGCCAGTGAAGTTGCCTGCAGTCCACAGGCAGGCTTCAGCCGCTCGCTTTGTGACCTTGAGTGGGTGCTCTCCATCTCTGAGTCTGGTTTTTCACTAGACAGACAGGAGGACTTCCTCCTCTATAGTGTTCCCAGCATCCTCCTGGCCTCCCGCCCTGCAGGGAGCGGTGCCAGCAGTCCTTTTATGTCTCCTTCAGCTGAGGCTGCCATGGCCCTGGCAGAGCTCATGTGCTGCTGCTGCCTTGCACTCAGTAGTGACGAAGAACCCGGACCCGCCACTGCCAGGTGACAGGTGGAAGAGGGCACACCGCACACAGGCACACATGCAATCACCATCTCCACCACCATGCAAACCAGGAGGAGGTCCACAGCCACATGCCACTGGCAAAGTCAAGCAGGGAAAAGCCTTTCTACTCCCCCTCCCCCCCTTCTCCCTGGGCTCTGTGACCACGTAATTACCCCGGATTCCATTCTATTTAATTGTAGCTTATTAAATTCTAACCAGCCAATTATCAACCACAATTACAGCTTAATTCAGGGACACAATAGCTATTTTATCGTTTGTTAATCAAATGCTTATTTAGACCTCCGTTTTATTAACTATTTCTCTGGCCTGAGGCAAAGCCCCTTGGTGGGAGGTGGGTTCCTGAGTAGGGCCCAAGGGTCTGTTCCCCATCAGAGCTCTCTGTCCTCCAGAGTTGCAGGTGGGTTTAAGGGCTCCTAGTGATTGATGGCAGCTGTGTCACTCAAAGGATGGGTGCTGGACAGGGTTGGAGCACCTCGGTTAGTGCACTGGCATACCCTTGCCGGGCCCTGCAGAGGTGCTTGGGGGATGCTGCTGGCGTACCACGTGTAGAGAAAGGGCGGAGGACTTCAGGCTGTGGGGAAACAGTTGGGCTGGTGGTGGTTGCTTGAACGGTGCAGCCATGAGGACTCCCAGAGGAGGTGACACTGGAGCTGAGACTGTGGGGTCTAAGAACGGCAGCCATGAGGAGAGAGGGCAGTGAGTTACAGGCAGAACAGGGTACGTGCAGAGGTCCAGTTGGGGCATAAGTTCTGTGGGTTTGAGACCCAGGAGTGGGTACAGCATTGCCAGGCTGAGGAATGCCCACAGTGCGACTGCCTGTCTGCCACTTGCGGGGCATGTGGACAGTTTCACATCCATTCCTCTTCTATACAGCAGAAGGAAGGCAGAAGCGGCACAGTTCGGCTGATAAATAACACGCCCGGTCCGCAGCAGCCAGGGCAGGGTGTCTGGTCACACACCAACTTAGGACCGTCCTTGAAGCCAGTCCATAATGCCGCACTTGGCAGTTCAGTCTCTTTGCCTGTCTTCACAATGCTGTGTGTCCAAGCCCCTGGAGCCCATTGGAGAAGAGGGTAACTTTCCTCCAGTCTTGGGAAGGTGGCTCCTGCTTCTGTGACACTTTCATGCACATATTACCATGGAAACCAGAGTGTGTGCACGCATGTGTCTGAAAGCAGGTCGAAACAGCCGTACCTTCCGAGACACTGCGCGGTCTCTCACCCCTCCTATCATGGTCTTGTGCATCATCCTAGATGGAAGAGACCACGGTTACCACCAAAGCCTGGGTGCTGACCTGTCCCCAGGGAGTCCTGTGTGGCCGGAGAGACAGATGGCCAGCGGGTCACCGCTCTGACCCTGCCTCCTCCTGCGGGGTCATCACAGATGGAGAGATGCGGCTCTTTCTAGGTTGCATGAAGCAGTTGGTGGGCAGTGCCGAGGGTTGCTAGGTTTCTAGGGATCGCGAAAGTTCCTGGGGTGTGTTCCTGGGCCCGTGGCACCTTGTCTTCACTTTCACACAAGTTCACAACTCTGAATTGCCACCTGAAACCCCACAGCTCTTCGTGTGCCCGGAGACCTATAGTCTATAGCGGGAGGGGACTTGCTACCGCCATCGCCTACCCATCAGCTTGTGCGCTCTCTCTCTCTCTCTCTGTCTCTCACACCTCCCTCCTCATGTCTTCCCCACTCCTCCCAGAACGTGTCCTTGTATATTAGACCTTTGTAGTCAAGCTTCCCATTATAGATTTAAAAAGCATTGAAATAACTCTTGAAGCTGTCTCCAACCCTGAGGATGTCTGCAGGCCATGCCAGGCTCCTGTGGCCCCTGACTTCCGCCATCATGCCCAGTGGCTCAGGCCTGGTGACTGCCTTCTGTAGAGGAGGGTCTTTGCCACCTGCCCAGTGACCTGCTTTGACTTGTTCATTGATTGGAAAGGGGCAGCTGGCTCTTACTTTGTGCCGTCCACTTCCTGCCCTTTATTTCTAGGCTCTAGTCCCTTTCCAAGCAGTGTGTTCAACATTCATTCAACGGACACTCCGTGGGCACTTGCTCTATGTTGGACACGGGTTTGGCTCTGGACATAGGCAGGAGATAAACACACTCAATTGCTGTTCTCAAGGCTCTCACGTGCTCAAAACTAGCATATGATTGTGGTCTGGGGGCTCTGGGGAGTGTGTGTGTGGCCAGTGCTGTCTGGTGCTTAGGAAGGCTTCTTGGTGGAAGGGAAGTTTGAGCAGGCATTACAGGCTGGGCAGAAGCCACCCAGGAAGGTAGGGCATGTGCACAGCGATTGGTGGGGCAAAGGGTTTTGACTCCACATGGCTACAACTAAGGAAAGAACACACGGATCCCCTTGGCCAGGAATCCAGCACCCCTGCAGCTTTCTGGCCATCTGCTTCAGCTTGCCTCACCTTGTGTTTGGCCTTGCTCTGCTGCTGTGGGAGGTCACTCCAGGGACACCCAGGGCTCCCCTCATCCTAGCCAAGGTCGTAGCCTCTCATTTCTGCAGAGGGGGATCTGTGGGGCCAGGAGCCAGGAGTAGGGTCAGCCACATGGCCTGCAGAGTGTTGGCTTTCTTGGAAGAAAATCAGGTACTGTTAGCCAGAATGTTGGAAGGAGGCAGAGCCTGGGACAGGATGTGCAAAAGCTCTTGAGGGATTTCAGGTTGTAAGGGTGTCACTGAATGTAGAGTCCCTGGGGCCAGGCCAGAAGGAGAGCTCAAGCACTAGACCCAAAGGGCACATTTTCCTCAAGTATTTCTTTCTGCCTTCCTAGGCATCCATATTGTCTGAGGAGCTAGGACACCCAGGCCAGAGGGACCTTTGAAGAGCCACCCTCTACAGATAAGCCTCTGGGGTCACACTACTGGGCTGCTACAGGGACAGCTGGGACTGGAACACAGCCTCCCTTCTACCCCAGTCCCAGCCATCGGTCCCTACCCCCAGGGGTAGGAGAAGCAGCTGGCCATGCTGCCCTGCCTGTGTTACCCCCACCTGGGACCGCTGGGAGGATGGGAGGAGCAGGTGGCAGGAAGAGATAGCGGGGTGCTGGCTGAGCTGGGGGAAGAGCTTGCTCCTGGCTACAGCTGTGGGAGGCCAGGTGCCATCCTGCCCCACCCCTCCTACCCTGCTGGCTGGGATGAGGCCTTACTCAGCCATTGTGACTTCATTAATAGCTTGATTAATCACACCTCATATTTTTGTGGTGCTTTTAAAAATAAAACACTGGAAAGCATGTTCACACCCACCCTGGGCCTCTGAGATACACAGGAAAGGTGTCTGCTTCCCTGCTGCAGCGAGGATGTCATGGGGCTCAGCTTCACACAGCCATGTCCAATGTACCTGAGTAGAGCCGGGCATCCTGCAGAGAGGGAGCCTGTGTACCTGCAGCTGCCGGTGGGCTTCTCTGCCCTCGCTCTGGGTCTTCCCATGACTAAGAAGGAAGGGCTACCATGCACAGCTTTTCATTTCTAGGGAGAATTGGGGTCATTCAGTCATTCAACAAACATTTTCCTGCCACCAAGCCAGACCTGTATCCTGGAAGGAGGCTCATGGGATGGGACAGACTCTCAATTGGGTGACTATTCTGTTTCTGATGCGATCACAATATCAAGACACAGAGGAGTGTAGGGGAGGAAGGTCCTTGTAGCTCACAATCCCAGGTTATGTCCATCATTGTGGGGAAATCAAGGTGGCAGGAGGTTGAACAGCTGCTGACATCACAGCCAGTGGAGGGCAGAGAAGGCACATGCGTGCATACTTTGCACTTAGCTCACTTTCTCTGCTCTCATGCAGTCCAGGATGCCTTGCCATGGGAATGGCACTGCCCATAGGGAACTGAATCTTCCCACATCAATTAGAAAGACGATCCTCCACAGAACACACTCAGTGTGATCTAGAGAGTCTCTCATGGAGCCTCTTTTCCCGGCTGACTCGATTGTGGCAAGTTGACAATCTAATCAGAGTGACCAAGTGTGGATCCAAGACCTCAAAGGAGCAGGCTCCTTTGCTGGTATTTCCCAGGTGGACAGAATGGGCCAGGAACCCACTGTCCGCACACCCATGCCCACTCTCTCCAAGGCCCTCCCACAAGGTAATGTCCCTGAAATCCCCCCACAGCCTGAACAGTGAAATCCTAAATTCCTCCTGGGTCCTAACTCTTTGTTGCAAGTCTGCTGGTGCACGCACCCACCCACCCCTGTGGCCTCACCACTCCCTTTTTGTTGTTTCTTTTGAAACAGGGTTTCTCTGTGTAGCCTTGACTGTCCTGGACTAGCTTTGTAGACCAGGCTAGCCTCGAACTCACAGCGTCCCACCTGCCTCTGCCTCCCAAGTGCTGGGATTAAAGGTGTGCGCCACCACAACCCGGCTCCCAACTGCCTTTTTAAACCTAAGCACTCTTTAGCCTGGCTATGGCACTTAGAGCACTGCTCAAAAGTCCCTTCCTGAGCCTGCTCCCCTCTGGGTTCCTGTCACCGCACGTTTTCTGAAGTGTCACCTCCCCTGCTTTCCCATAGCCCTGTCAGCGTGAGCAGTTCTTGAAGTGGGCTTTGCTTCCCCCAGGCCTTTGGGAGAGGGCTGCTTGCTTGCCCCTGCAGTGTCCTGGGCCCAGAATGGCCTCTGGCATGCAGCAGGCACTCAATTTGCCTGAGCCAAAAGAAAGTGTGCGTTTCAGGTCACAGAAGGGATAGCAAGGCCCCTTACCTAGGCCTCTCTGGTCCCTTTCTGCCACTGGCCCTGAGGCTTCCTCTGGTTTTCTTTCTGCTTGCAGCTCCCACCCTGTGACCCCTAGCCTGCCTCTTTATGTGTTTACAGACACACATGGGGCAGGGAACTGCTAGGGTGTTGCTTCTGTCTTGCTGGGGGGACAAAGTGAGCAGCCAAGCTCTCCTGAAAGAGGCAGGGGCTACTCCTCACTGCAGGGCCTGAGCTGTCTGCATACCCATTCTGCAGTCCCTGACTGACCACAAAGCTTCATAACGGAGCTCCTACAAGGCTGCTGGGCCTCATCCTGTGTAGGTGGGAAAGCCCAGGTTGGGGCAGCAGGAGAAGCCTCTGAGGACCTAAGGGCACATGGGCCCCCAGATGGGGCAGGGAGCCCTGCACTTGCCTACTCCAGTGCAGCTCCAGGAGGCACCTGCTGTCAGTATGCTCTGACAGTTTCCCCTGTGTCTGGCCCTCAGCAGTCCTGGGCGTGGGGAGGCTTGACAACAGTAGACATCTGTCCCCAGTTCCCACTGTAAGCACCTATACTAAGTAGCTTTGAGACAGACAGCAGGGACCAAGAGTGGGGGATTGGTTGTGGGGACAGCAGCTTTGACCACCTACCTGTGTCTCCTATGGTGAGAGCTGCTGCGGCAGTGAGGGTGGGCCCCGAGTATAGAGGGTAAGATATGTAGTTTTCAGGGTAGTTTGAGAAGGACTTAGGAGGGTGGAAAGTCAGTACCTAAGAGGTCTTTCTGCAGCCAAGCGGGAGGGGTGGTGGATGCCAGAATGGAATGCTTGGCGATGCCAGCCAAGGGCCTTGGCCCTATCTTGAACATACCTTCAAGCCAGCTAGACAGTAGTAGAAGCAACAGGCCCAGATGCAGCGGCAGAGAGTAAGTGATTTGGGCTTATCCTGTGTCGTGCCAGGGTCCCAAGTCATTTGGGTCTGAGTTTGCTCTACTTGGTCGTATCCTTGATGGCAGGGCTCACATAGACAGTGTGTTTACTGTAGTGACACACACCATGGCAGGGGGGGGGAGCTTAGGGCCTTCTTACTGCACAGATCAAGTGTATGTACTTCAGGTAAGAGAACCATCTGGAACATGTGAGCCGGGAAAAAATGCAGACGCCTGCCAGAGGGGCTAGTGAGAAAAGCCAGCTCTGACCACCTAGATAGTACCCTGCTGTCCCTAAGAGGACACGGCCCACATTTACCACTCACCCATAACTGTCCTTGATAGAGGGCAGGGCTGCAGTCTGTAGGGTACCCCTGGGGCCTTCTGATAAATACCCTCACCCCAGAAGTGGGAGGGAGGCCACACCAGGGTGGCGTGACGGAGGCCCTGGAGAAGTGAGCTATGTCCCTTATTGGTCACAGTACATTTATTTTTCATTAGCAGTTAAATGCAGACATGAGGGATTGTGCTGGGTTCAGCGGGCGGCTGACGTGAGTAGGACGTGCTGCACTGATCGATAGAGAGGCGGGAAGGCTCGGGCACCCACTCCCAGCCTCACACCCTGCAGCGGACCCGTGTCCGACCAGCTCTGAGCAAAGAGAGAGGGGCTGGCTATGGTGTTGAGCCTCTGCCAGTGAAGGGAAGACAGAGGCAGACCCAGACCTGCCCTGAAGAGCTGTGGTGGCTCCTTACAGGGCCCTGCCTTGGGCCTAACTTGGCTGTCCACATGTGCAGTCCTGGGGACTACCGCGATCCTTCCGCAGGCTCATGTCTGGAGGAGCTACCATGCCTACCTGCACCCACACTCTAGAATTGCCCCCCAGCTCCCCAATTTTCCCCTCCACCCTACAGCCCTCAGAGCTCTGCATGAGCCCTAAGATGCATCAGGGAGACAGACTCAGCCTTGTGTTCCCTGAGCATGAAGGCTATGGGCGGAGCTTAACAGTGTTGCACATGTTTAGCAAGCCCCATGCCTTAGGTTCAATCCCCAGCACTCACATGCTCATACACAGTCACGCACTCATTCTCCCCCACCCACTCTCTCTCTGTCTCTCTCTCTCTCTCTCTCTCTCTCTCTGTCTTGGTCTCTCTCTGTCTCGGTCTCTCCTTGTCTCGGTCTCTGTCTCTGTCTCTCTCTGTG